>NC_141029.1:44355000-44495000 GCF_052040795.2 Danio rerio | reverse complement strand
ATGAACAGTGTTACCAACACCGTTTTGAGCTAGAAATTTCTCCCTTTTTTCAACACAGTACTTATGGGCACGGCCGTTTCTAGACATTTGGTCACCCTAGACAAGCTCACTATAATTCTATTAATAACTTTCTCTTAAATAGAAATGATGCCAATATTTTTCAATGACTGCGCTATGTTAGAAATAATAATGTTACCTGCTGGATCGACAGTACAATTTCTACAGCAGTGCAAACAAACAAACAATCAAACTCAATATCTGATTATCAGTATGTTATGTATTGTTAATACATATAGTACATAAAAATCACACTGAAAAAAACAAAATCTTTGAATTTACTAAATGTTTTAAGGTAAGTGGTAGCAAACAACTTATATGGGTTGAATTTAATAAAACAAATTAAATTTTGTAATGTTTCTATTTTGTAATGTTATTTATTTGCAACCACTTACTTTTTAAAAAAATGCAGGTAATGTAATGAATCATTTTCTTCAATGCATATAGACACTCCTTCATGTGATAGCTCAGGTTTAAATCGACATCAAGAAAATTAGGTGGTGAAAAGAGTTAGCCACCATTAAACAAGAAAATGATTTCCATCATTAGCCATATGGTTCACCCCTGCCTGGATCGTGTGGCTGGGATTGTGTGTCCTGAACCGTGTGTGGGTCATCAGTTCTGCAGCTGGATATAGCTCGGTGAGGCCACGGCGGGGCAGGGAGTGCTCATTGGCACCCCTGCTGGTGGTTTCCCAGGCAACCGTCTAGTTCACTAAAGCCTAAGTGGTGTTGCTTATGGGGAATAAGCTCATTTAAAACATTTGCAATGGCTTTTGTCTGAAATAATTCTTTACATTTTACAAAGAAAAAATGTGAAGCATTCTGAGAAATTGTTATGATGTTATGACATGTTCAATTCAATTCAAGTTTTGTTTGTGTAGCGCTTTTCACAATAATTATTGTTTCAAGGCAGCTTTACAAAAGGTGAACATTATTGCATTATACAAAGCACAAGAAAGAATGCCGCTTTGAAACTTATTTTATCAATGTGCTTTAACGTCTTAAAGTCAAGTGCTATTATGGGGTTCCCGCCAGGATTTTGCCTACCCAAATTCAAGAATTCCAAATGAAAAAGTTTGATATCATTTTAAAGAAAACCATTTGAATGTTCATAAAACACTGTTGAAAGTAATTAAAATAATTGAATATGTTATCTGTGTTATAATAAACCACTACAAAAAAACAAACAAAACCAAAAGTTTTTTTTTTATTATTTGTAAACTCAAATTTGTGTTTGTTGTTGCCTTCTAGAAAAATTCTCAGTAGCCACTTCTGTTTATATCAAATTCGAAAAAGTTAAGGTTATTAGTAGGGCCAGAGAGAATCTGCTGAAATTTGTTGCTATTTCTGCTGAGAATTTAGTAAAAATCTGTGGATTTATGCAGAATTATTTTGGGAGTATCATAACAAAAAGGTAATATAAGAAATAAAAAAATAAAAAAAATTTACTTTATGTTTACAATGCAAATCCATCTAGATCCATTTATTTGGTAAACAAAGCAAGTCTCTCATATCCTAAATCGGTAACACTTTATAATAACTACAGACTATAAATCATTTATTAAGCAGCAAGTAGTTAATTAATTATCTGTTAAGCATTAACTCTACATTAATAAGCGTTAGTAAGCAGTTTATAACTGCAGCTACAAATGCTCTATTCTTGACTTAAAAACATATTTAAAATGTGCTTAATAATTGTACTTTCATACTTTGTTAATTATTTATTTTTCATTACTAAATTTCATTACTTAAGTATCGTATTTTTTGCAAACCATTTGTACTTAAGAGTAGTTAGTAAGAGAGTAGGGTTTTTAGGATCATTCAGAATGAGTTAGTAAATGATTAATAAACTATTGAAATCAACGTGTATATGTCTTATTATTCAGGCATGTATTAATGGTTACTATGTACTTTAATAAATGCTTGATTAACTTCATCCAGTTTTGTGACCTAATCTAAAGTGGGGACTATTCATGCTTTATAAATCCCTTATAAATGACAGATAAAGGCTCAGTTAAATTCTAAACAGGAAAAATGACATTATTCATTCCTATTCATTTAAAGATACACAAATAAACTGCACTTCAAATGAAAAATAAATCGTTGCAACCTTATCAAAAATAAAATCACTGTAAAGTTTAAACATTGCATCTTTTATATTGTTAAATTAATTTATTGTTGTTGTTGTTTTATGCAGATTTATGTTGTATTGACACTCCTGTTATTCCTCACTTTAGATTAGGTCACAAAACTGCATGTTAAGTTAGTAAAGCATTTATTAACATATTAGTTAACAATTAGTATATGCCTGAATAATACAATATAAAAATGTTGATTTCAATAGTTTATTAAACATTTACAAACTCATTCTGAATGATCTTAAAAACCTGTGTGTGTGATCTTAAAAACCTAAAACACACTGTGTGTGTGTGTGTGTGAATGTGAGAGTGTATGGGTGTTGCCCAGTACTGGGTTGCAGGTGAAAGGGTATTAGCTGTATTAAATATATTCCGGAATAGTTAGTGGTTCATTCCGCTGTGGTGACCGCTGATAAATAAAAGACTAAGCCGAAGGAAAATGAATGAATGATGATTTACAATAAAACAACAAATTAATCTGCCATTTAGTCAAGTATAACTCAAGTAGAAAAAAGACCCTTGAGGACTCAAAAACTCTGGATCTAAAAAAAATGAATGGTCATTTAAAAGTTTTAAAAGACTTTTTGAAGATTTCAGAACAATTCATGTTTCAAATGGTGAGTTAGAGATATAACAAGTCATTGCGCATGAAAGTCAGTGTTAACTATCCAAGGAAAGCTGTATATTACCATCTCTTTCTTATCTTCATGAATCCACTGCTTATTGAAAATCTGTCAGTTTTTCTTCTCCCATGGACAGTCAGGATAGACTGTTCGCACGCTGAGAGTGCGCATACAGTGGGTGTGATGCATAGGTCAAATGAATGACATACAGCTCAAAACGGTGCAGTGCTCAGGTGTGGGGTAAATGTTTCAAATGATTCACTGTGATGGTGCTGACACATGATTACAAAGAGTCTAGAGGAATGCACAGCTTATATTTTTAGAAAACAAACCAATATGGAGAATGGGTGATAAACAAAAAAGGGACAATCTGTCAATTCGTCATAACAAAAACCATTGAAATGTGTCAAAAGTAGTTTTTTTTCTATGGATGCTAAATGCTAACAGATGCTAAACACCTTTGTTTAGCTTTACCTTTACCAAATTTCTACCTTTCTTTTCTTCCTTCCTTTTTAGTGTATTTCATTATTATTTACATTTTTTTATGCAAAACACTCTGAATTGTAATATTTATATAACACATTTATTGTGTATGGCCCTAAACACCCAAAGTGCTTCGCAATCATAAGGGGGGTCTCTCCCCACCACCACCAGTGTGCAGCATCCACTTGGATGAAGCGACGGCAGCCACAGGACAATGGCGCCAGTGTGATTACCAAACACCAGCTAAAGGTGTAGTGGAGAGACAATTCAGTAGATGGGGCTGATTGGGAGGCCATGATGATTAAGGGCCGAGAGGAAATTTGGCCAGGACATCGGGGTTACACCCCAACTCTTTTACGAGAAGCGCCTTGGGATTTTTATTGACCACAGAGAGTCAGGACCTCGGATTATTATCTCATTGAAAAGTCGGCGCCCACTGACAGTATAGTGTCCCCCTCACTTTTACCGGGACATTTGGACCCACACAGATTGCAGGCCTCACTAACACCACTTCCAATAGCAACTTTGTTTTCCCATGCGGTCTCCCATCCTGCTTAACTTCAGTGAGCAACCGGTCTTAAGCTGCAGGGTGATATGACTGTGACTGTGAATTACTCTCGTGTATGAAATGTGCTATATAAAGGAACTTGCCTAGCCTGTGGTGCAATCAAATTCTCTGCAAATCTTGACCAAGGAAATTCCTAGTCTACCACAGGGTCTCTAGATTTAAATTTTTTTGTTACTGTTTTGGACATTAATAAATCTTTGTGCCCCTTTTACATTAAAATTAACTTACATTAACAATATCATCAGTACACCCATACATGTGTAAATGGGTCTAAACAAAGATGCCCAAACTAGGGCCCGCGGACCAAAGTTGGCCCACGTTAACTTTCGAATTGGCCTGCTATTCCATCTGAGAAGAGAGGGAGAATTTTAGGGAGGGTTGGGGTTAATGCCTTTAATACACATTGTCATATCTAATTTAATGTAAATTTTACTTGTTTGTTTAATTTTTAAGCTACATTTTTATTTTTATTTTAAGCATTTTTTTTCAAACTAACATTCTTAACAGTTGCTCAACGGATAGACCACAATTCCTCAGAAGCCCTCAGTGAGCAAACTAAGGTGTCAATATATTTGAAATTAAACTCCATTGTGTTATAAATTCTTATGTCTTCATTATAATAGCTTCATTATAAAATGTAAAAAGTTATTATGCATTAGTTAATATGATTAAAGTAATGTTTTTGATTTATTTTGAAATAAATTAAGAAATTATCCATGGTAAATTTCTAATACACCTTGATATGTTTACCTTCAGCCCACGGCCCTCAATCAAGTTTGTTTTTTTAACTCTTCCTAAAAAAAAGTTTGGGCACCCTTGGAGTAGCGGTGCCAAACCTTTTTCCTATGAAGAGTCAAAAAACAAACTTGATTGAGGCTAGTGGGCCGAAGGTAAATATAGCTGCCATGGGTAAATTCCTAATTTATTTAATAATGTAAAAAAAATTCAAGCCAACATTGCTTCATATTAACTAATACAGTATTTTATTTTATTTTATTTTATAATGAACTTATTACAGTAAAAACAAAACAATCTCATTTATAAGAGAATAACACTAGTTTTTACCTTGATTTGCTTCTGCATAGTCCTCTATCTGTTGAGTGACAGTATTTACATTTTAAAAAATACGATTCATTTAAAGTATTTATTTGAATCATTTAATTTCAGTTTGAGTACCTCTAACTTTGTAAATTAGGTCAAATTCTTGGGGACATCAACAACTGCAGTGCTAGGGAAGATAACCACTTTGGTTTTTAATATTTTGGACATAGTTTCAAAATAATTATTCCAGTAGTTTTGTATTACTGGAAAGAAAAACAAACAAACAAATTACAGTTACATGTGACATTGGTCACACCCGCCATCCACATTAGGATAAACATAGAGAGCAGAGCTTTGGAGAAATTAACCCTATGCAGTATTTTAAACTGTTTGAGTCTTTATAATTACCAGGGTTTATATGTATGACCCGGAATCACCTGCATGCTGACAGCGTGACAAGGAATGAATGAGAGAGAGCGAGAACCCCATCCGGGGCGCTGTAAATAACATTGGATCAGCTGACAGCTGTAACCCAATCAGGCGTCACTCATATAATAATAAAGAAAATTCTAATGACGACCGTCACACATATATACAATATAAATTTTACAACTATACAAGTTATCCCATAACTTCTTCTTTTAAACATAGTAAAAATTAAGCAGTATTACATTCAGTCCATTTTTTTTTGCTATTCATGGTCTTAACAAACACATTTTTACCTAAACAAATGGAAGAGGTACACTGCACATCTACAAAATGATATGTGTATGCACAGTATTTATCATTATTATTTATTTACCACTAATATTTTGCTGAATCACAGTAGTATTTTACTCAGGCTCAAGCCAGATAAAAGGGTCTGGCTCAGTTATCTATTTCTCTCATAAACAGCAGACTAAGCACATGTTCTGCGTTTAATTTAATGAATTGCGTAATGGGAAGAGCAGTGATCAATGGCTGAATATCAAGCTTGTCAAATCAGAACATTTTGGCATGCACTTAGAAGGATTCCTTTGCAAGGCCTTCAGAGAAGTGCTAGGGCCTTGATAGCCTCTGCATCTAATTTTACAGCTCACTGCTTTGATTCATGGAGGCCTGAATGGTAATAAGATGACGTTCTAGCAGAAATAAGATAGGAATGACCCATTACAATAGTAATGGCACTCTAACAAACACAAAAGAAACGCTCTGGCCACTAAGCCTTTGTGTTTCAAATAAAATAGATTAAGTGCTGAATATACTGTTTAATGCGAGATCTGTGCAGCCCATTTTTGTAAGCGCCACAGTCATTTTTCATTAAAGAAAGTCTGTTTTATCCATATTCTCAAAGTATTTCTGTCATCTCCAGCTATGTGCTCCAAAAGCCGAGAGGTGTTAGTAATGCGATGATGACATGTTCAGCAATTACTGAAAAAATAAAGAAGAGACAGAGACAAAAAAAGCCATAGCAATAGCATTATGAGCAATTATGAGGTATATTTGTGCATTATTTAGCTAAGGTTATTTACAGGGTTCTGTGAAGCGCTCTGGGAATTATAGATTGTCACTAATTAACCAGCCGCACTCACCAAACGCAAACATTTCTGAACGTGAAAGCTTGCAAAAAAAAAAAAAAGTTAAAAGATGTACAAATCACATCAGAGGCTAGGATAAACCATAACTCAAAGTTTCACGACTGAGGAATCTTTTAGTGCTGTTCAGGCTATTCAAGTCAATCATGTGTGGGTTCAAACTTGATTTTTTATGCTCCAAATAACAGACACTGTTCCTATTTAATGTTCTGAGTCTGGTAATTGGATGCATAAGTGTGGAAAGAATCTGGGCCCAATTATTTCTTTGTCATCACACAAACATCGTCTCTCCCTTTGGGCTTTGTGGATCATCCACCATCTAAATCAGAAACCAGCAGTCTATACCTGTTGAGTGTGTGAGGAGTAATTTAACCTGTAGCTTTGTATATAAGCAGATGACCCTGAAGAAACCATACATTACTTTTACAAACTGTAATGCAGCCTGCATAACTTACAATATACAGTACGAGGGATTGAATACACTGAGCTATTTTTGGCCTATAGCAGACCAAGATTCCAGTGTATTTAACCATCCATCCATGAGTTTCTCTCTTCATCCATTCATCTTCTCATCTGTTTACATCTCCATATAACCATCTCTTCATGTATGTCATGTTCATCCATTCATACAGTTCATCCCCCGCAGATCTTAAAGTAAAGGCGACATTAACATTATCGACTTTCCTTTCACAGTTAATTCTATTAGTTTTAAGACACCAATGGTCATCCATTAACTCTGGAAGAGAATCATAAAATTTATGAGCATATAAGAAACAGTAAAGTGAGACATATTTATGTACCTTCCTGACCAATGACAAGCCATCCGGCTAATTTTAATGTAGACGTGCATTAGTCAGACTTCATTAGACAGAAACCTCTCTGTGAATCTCGAGTTACGTCACGTCACCACACACACCACACACTGCCGGTAATGAATTCATGGCTATAAAATGATTACTGTCTCTCTCTGGTAAATGTCACTATTGTTCATAAGTGGCCTGGATAGACATTTTTTTGTGTAAGCTGGAGAATTTAATGCTGTCTTGCAGACAGATGGGCTATTGGTGTTCTCCACGGTCCAATGGCACTGTCCTGTGCACCAGAAAAGAGGCAATTGTGACAGCAGGAACATCCGTGCAAGGCAGTGGAGGGAAATGTGTTGTGGCCGCAAGAGCTTTGCACTTTTCAGTGCCAAAATAATTACTTTGTTATGCATAACCTGTTTATGAAATCAGATTACAACCTCTTCTGAATAAATGAGCAAATTACAACTAAGTGCTGTGCATTTTTGTCAATATGCACAAACATGTTTGCAATGGGAAAACAAAAACAAAATCCTTTTTTGTAAATCAACTGCGTTTTAAAAAGCATTTAAATAAATATATAAAAAGTATATAAACATATTTAAAGTTTATTTTAAACATTTGAATATTTAAAGGAACTTTTACCTTAATGTGAAATTAAATGCAATAAATTCACACACACACACACACACACACACACACACACACACACACACACACACACACACACACACACACACACACACACACGCACACACACGCACACACACACGCACACACACACACACACACACACACACATACACACACACACACACTATGTACAGTACAGTTTTTTAGCCATTTAATAAGATGTTAATACAAAAAAAAAAAAAAACAGAGTATCTGCAGATTTTTTAACAGGAAATTTAATAACTTTTAAGACCTTTTTAGTCCTCTAAAAGGAAAAGTTAGGAATACCTATAAATAAAAAAAAAAAGTAAAAGGTTCAGTGTGACAACAGAATAATGTGGTGAAGCATTAGCGTGGCACAACTCACTATAGCCATGCTCAAGACAGGTAAAAGGGACGCGAAAACTTTTGTACCAAGTGCTGATTGACCTTACGACCCTGACAACAGGGTTCCGGTCTCGTAAGTTGACCAATGTCTGAACAAACAAACCTACAAACATTTGCCCATGCTTGCGATTTCACAAAATGCTGTGTTGGCGAACCATCAACGCAATGCATTCATCAATTACTCACTCGTATGTCACCTATGGTGTGATGCAGGTTGCACCCACGAAGTGCTGCCCCCAAATGTTATGCTGGTCAAATTGCGGTTCAAAAAATTAATAAAAATGATGAGTCGGACATGAAATTTAAGATCCCACATGAAATTTAAGACCTCCCTATGCAAAATTTACAGAATTTACGACATTTTCAGACCTTAAAATTAGAAAATTTTATTTAAGACGTTTCAAGACTTTTTAAGGACCCACGGGGACAGTGAAAAAAACAAACAAAAAAACATTAAAAACAAATTAAATTCACAAACAAACTAATTGTGTTGCCATTTGTATACGAATTGAAAAATCTATGTTTGTGAATCGGCGGCCATTACTTTTTACTGAAAAAAATTATTTTGTTTGAACAGGCTCTCTCTTAACAAGCCCAGAAAGTAGGATCATGGAAGTACAGTAGCTGTGTTGCATTGTTTGTCATTGTTTGTCTTGTTCTACTTTTTTCCCCCAAATTTTCACTCTTGCACTCTACGTACTGTACCTACCTACACTCTTAGAAATAAAGGTACATGAGCTGTCACTGTGGTGGTAGCTTTTCAAAAGGTACACATTTGTAACTAAATGGTCCTTATTAATACCTCAAGGTAACCTAGAAAGTACAAAAGTGTCCTATTTGAAATTCTTAGGTACTAATACATAATACATACTTTTAAGGTACCAATATGGGCCCTTTAAGTACAAATGTGTAACCTTTAAAAAGGTACCACCCCAGTAATAATATTTAAATCCTTTAAATTATAGAATAATAAAATGGTTATAGAAAGATTTAACAACATATAATAGAAAATTTATAACTAGGCTTTTATTAATTTATAGGCTTCTTGGCATTGGTCAGGGCCCCCTAATTCCCAGGGGCCCTAAGCGGCTGCTCACCTTGCTTATTGGTTAAGTTCATTCCTGCCAACAGTATAGTGCAGTGTCACATAAATAGTTGATATAGTTATGCTGTAATGTATTGGAAAATTAATGGTAAGTCACGACTATCTATGATAGAGAAAACTGTTAATTAACCAATCTTAAATCTTAAACTTAAATCAATTTTGATATGTGACCCTGGACAAAACCAGTCATACAGGCACATTTTGGAATTGAGATGTAAACATCATCTGAAAGCTAAATAAATAAGCATTACATTGGTGTATGGTTTGTTAGAATAGGATAATATTGGGTGAGATATTAGAGAATCGTATACTTCTAAAGTTCTTAGCAATGCATATCACTAATTTGACAAATTGTGTTTTGATATATTTACAAAAGGAAATCTACTAAATGTCTTCATTAAAACTTTAATTAATATCATGAACTTTAATTAATATTTTAATGAATAATAATTTTTTTTGCTATTCCCACAAATATACCCAAACAACATAAGAACATACAGTTGATGTCAGAATTATTAGCCCCCTTTTCCTTCCCTAAGCAAGGAAATTTTTACAGTATGTCTGATAATATTTTTCTTCTGGAAAAAGCCTTATTTGTTTTATTTCGGCTAGAATAAAAGCAGTTTTTATTTTTTTTAAAAAACACTTTTGGGACAAAATTATTAGCCCCTTTAAGCTATTTTTTTCCCGGTAGTCTACAGAACAAACCATTGTTATACAATAACTTGCCTAATTACCCTAACCTGCCTAGTTCACCTTATTGACCTAGTTAAGCCTTTAAATGTCACTTTAAGCTGTATAGAAGTGTCTTAAAAAATATCAAGTAAAATATTATTTACTGTCATCATGGCAAAGATAAAATAAATCAGTTATTAGAAATTTGAAGTTTTTTAAAACTATTATACTTAGAAATATGCTGAAACAATCTTTCCTCCATTAATAAGAAATTGGGGAAAAAATAAACAGGGGTGCTAATAATTCAGGGGGGCTAATAATTCTGACTTCAACTGTATGAGGTTTTGTGATCACCCGATTTAAACGTTATCGCTCAATTGAATGAACATTATCAGTGGCTATCAGCTGATAGATATGGGCCAGTAGGGGCCTTCAGCTTCTATTGGTAGGTGCAGAAGGCTGCTATCATCCATCCACATGATTAATCAGCTATACCAATAGAGAAGACTCTAGATCCAAATCTGTTTTTACATTACTGTGATGGTTGGGTTTAGGGTTGGGGTAGACGTTAATATAATACAATTAATGGGAAATTTAATAAATAATATAAATAATTCTCGTTAACTTCTGGCCGCAGCCACATAAGATCTATAGCTGATTAACCATATGGATGGATGAGTACAGCCTTCTGAGCCTACCAGTAGGTGCACAAAGCTCCTACTGGCCCATATCTGATAACCACTGATATTGCCTACTGAATCGAGTGATAACATTCAAATCGGCTGTTGTGATGCAGAGATACATAATATAATTAGAAAAATTGTTAACTGAAAAACAAAAGTAAACTCATTTCGGCAACAAAAACTGCTAAAAACGTAACTAAACTGAAAAAAAAGCAAAAAAAAAAAAAGGAAAACTACTACTACTAATACTATGAATAAAACTTCTATCGCATCTGTTATTAGTGGTCTCATTTATATAATATAAAAACCAGATGAGTTACATTCATCTGAGAAGAAATCTCTAACATCTTCCATCATCTCAAGGGTTTTAGCACTGGACAACACTTGCGATTACAATCCATATCTTCAAAGTGAGCCAGACAGGGCATCAGGAGCTCCTAACACAGAAATATTACCAGAGCATTCGCTGCCATCTGGGATCTAAGACTGGCCAGTTGGGTTTATCACATCAAAGATCCATTAATTCACTTTGGAAAGGAGGATGGGACAGGTGGTTGTAAATACACAGTGGAAAAAACACAGACCTCTGGAGTCAGACAGGTTGTCTGCTCCAAGCCATTGAGAAATGACAGAAAGGGGGGAGAGACTAGAGGAGGAAGAAAGAGGTAGAAAGAAGAAGAAATAGGAGAGAAACACAGACCGGTGAGAAATGATGGAGAATAAACAAGTCTAATTATTATTTCAAAAAATATGAAAATAAAATAAACAATATTTATTATATATAAGTGTAGAAAAACTGGTCACACTTTACAATAAGGTTTCATTAGTTATCGGCTGTTTCTCAATGTGTGTTCTTCAGCGATCTTGTCTCCTCGTGTTCTCAAGGAACATCATCATCAACAGCCAAAGTTCCGTTCCAAAACTCCACAAGATCAGAGGATGTGTGAAAGTTTCCGGACATGTTCTTTACATTGAGTACGCACCAATGCAGACTTGAGCACAGAACTCGCTCGTCCCATAAGTCATTGTGACGGGTTAAAGGAGGTGGAAAGCACATTTCATATAGATTTATTATTAAAGTTCAGTGATATAATGTATTTATCTCTGTAGTTCCCCTAAACGAGACGGTGAAAGTAAACATAACCATGAAAATTTTAATAAAGGCATAAACAAATTAAGGGAGTTTATTTGCTGAAATTCGTTTTAAAATCGGTTTTATTTGTATTGTGCAAAGTATAATTGTAAGGTTTTTGTGCATGTTATATATATTGAAAAAGGGAAAAACAATAAATCATTGAATGAATGCTGTAATGTTTTAATAATTTTCAGTTATAAACCATCAGGAAGAACGCAGCATCTCATTTCTTAGAAGACATGTTCTCTGTTCTCTCGGTCACCCGAGTTCATTCTTCTGAGGTGACCTGGCAAGACCGTCACCACAAGAACACAAGTTCGTTCTCTGTGTTTTTGGAATTGAGAAATAGCCAATGCAATTACTAAGATGAACTAATATGAGCAATATATGTACAGCATTTATTAATCATAGTTCAACATTTACTATTGGATTATTAAAATCCAAATTCATGCCTGTTAACATTAGTTAATGCACCTTAAGTTAACAAACTAACAATGAACAACTGTGTTTTCAATAATTAAAATGAACAAATACTGTAATAAAAATATTGGTCATTGTTTGTTCATGTCAGTAAATACATTAACCAACATTAACTGATACAACCTTTCGGTAACCTTAGTGTTAAACTAATAAACCACTAGAGAAAACTTCTCAATTGGTCTGGATTTATGTTTTAGTGATGTGTTTAAATAAACGTTTTTTTGCTTTATTCTAGAAACTATTTCTTAAAACATTTCTTAAAATTACAATTTTATCAAACAGACATGGGTCAGTACAGGATTCTGATGGTATGATAACCTTGGATAAAAAATATCACGGTATCACGGTATTGTGATTACTGCTCTAAAATAAGTTCTTTTTAAATGTCTGGGTAAGAAAAAAATACCCCCCCCCCATTTAACACAATACATTTTATTTTAGGAAACATTTAAAATATTTTGAATTAGTAGCTTTTGATGTAGAGGTACATTTTCTGCTGAAGACACTGTTGCTAGGGCTGTGCAATTTGGGGAAAATATCTACTTGTTTTTTTTTTTTGTTTGTTTGTTTGTTTGTTTTGACAAATATTGCGATTGGGTTTTGGTTTACAATTGAATTTAAGCTTCTAGCTAATTTCAGCATAATAATCTGTAAGCCGTGGCAACAATTCTGTAACAACTCCTAAAAAGTGACCTGTTTTTGTACAGTGTCTGTGTCTTTAAAAACCAAAACATTCCTAAATAAAAAATGCTGTTTTTCTTTATTATTAATCGGTCTATTAATGTTTCCTGAAGCAGCAGACGCCATAATCCAACTTGTCAGAACTTCCCTGTTTGTTTTCTTTTTTTTTTTATTGTGGGCGTAATTCAGTTACGCAATTCTGATTGGGCAGATCGAGAGTGTGCTCACACAGTTGGCTAGTTATAGATCACACGATTTCGGCACCATTTCCTTGATGTATAGTGTTGTGGGGAGTCGTAAATGACAAACGATGTCGTGACACTAGATTCAAAAGTTTCTTCTCATGTAATGTGGCATAGATCATGACAACTGATGCCATGTCTACGATACCTCATGACACAATCACTGAAAGTTTTGTTAACAGAATGTTTAATATTCTGGAGCATAGCAGACCCTTTTGTTTTTATGTATACATATATATTTTATATTGCAGCCTCTTGCAATTAACTAATCACAATGTTTCAAATTGTGATTGTGAGTAAATTTGATTAATCACGCAGCGCTTAAGATTGCCGTAAAAAACAAAACAAAATAGTTAGACAAAATAAATAAATAAATAAATAAATAAATAAATAAATAAATAAATAAATAAATAAATAAATAAATAAATAAATAAATAAATAAAAATAGTACCATGTTTTAGACGATTTTATCACCTAATTTTTATTAAAACATTTGTCATTTTCTGGTAAATTGGTTTTAAATGATGTTTGATTGTTTGAATTTCAAATATTTGAAAGAAATTTTCATTAGACTTTCATAGATTAAAACAAATATTAATATTTTCAAGATAAACTGATAATTTGTCCTAATTTTTCCATAGCTGTGGAATTTATCTGATCATTTTGGTATTTGCAGAAAATTCTTAAAATATATTAAGACTTTTATTAATTTTATTATTTCAGGGTTTTCACCTTTATTGTATAAGACAGCAGAGAGAATTGACAATAAAGTGTGGGGAGCAGAGAGAGGGAAAGGATCGGCATTGGACTTCAAGGTGAGAATCGAACTTGGGTTGCCAAGCACCGGAGTGCATGTGTCGATGCATTTTCCACTATGTTATAAGCACTGACTATTCAAAGTTATTTAAACACAATTTCATGTTATTTATTTATTTTAATGAGATTTTTTTCTGGTTTAAAAAGAGCTGATTAGAGAGAAAGGCAAGAGAGGGGAAAACAAGACAAAAACTGAAACAGCACACATACCTTTTTTTCTGTTAAATGCCCGGTTCATGCTTGAAAACGCTCCGTCTCAGCTGCGATTTCGTGGAATGTGCCACCTCTACCTGCCAGAATGAGAGTGTATGGAAATTTACTTCACAGAGTGAGAGAAATAGAAGTACATGGCTCAACAGCAAAACTCTGTGAATTTGCCTCTAAGGTTAAACCTCCTAGGGTGCATTATTGTACAAAATGTTACTGGGTTAAAAGCTACTGGGTTCAAAAAATATAACCCCTAAAAAAAGCAGCAAACTTTTCTACACAAAATCACTGTTGAGAGGAAAAACCATTAGTGCTGCAGCAGGCAGAAGGGTTAACTATAAATAATATGGGTAAATATGGCCTTCATGGTTCAAATATTAGTATGTTTGTGAATTGTAGATGCAGTTTACCCAAAAGTCAGTGGAATTAAAGGTGCCATAAAGGTTTTTATAAAAGAGCATTCATAAAATAACTTTATATTGAGGCCATCTATATAGTAATGTACTCAAAAACATTATCAAAATAAATAGTCAATGTATCAGAGCTGCACGATTACTTATATAATTCCCAAATGATAATTATCCGCTTGTCTATTAACACCAAAGTTTCTATGCTTGAATAAATAAGCTGTTGTTTACAGTAGCAGTTAAATCACCCTTCACAAGTCTTAAATGAATCCCATTAAAAAAAAAAAGTCATTCCATCTAATACTAATGAAGCAAGAAGTCTTTATGAAGTCAACCAACTCGCTGAAAAAAAGATTCATTCATTTATGAAGGAAGTGAAGCATTTATTAGAGAATCATTTATCCACTCTTTAGGTTAATTCACATTTTTTTACACCTGACAAATACTTTTATCTAAAGCAATATACATTGCATTAAGGCGCACATTGCAGTTTAAGCCTCATGTGCTACTATGAGCTACAGAAAAGGCTCTTTGAAAGATAAAACTTTATCAGGCAATGAAACAAGTGAATCTTGAATAAGTAATTCAACAGATTCATTGAGTAGACACAGATTTATTCAGTAATGAAACAAACAAGTCAAATCTTTATGAATGAGTCATTGAAAGGAGTTTTTCACAGTATTTCCTTTTTTTTTTCTTCTGGAGAAAGTCTTATTTGTTTTATTTAGACTAGAATAAAAGCATTTTTTTTAATTCTTTTTAAATAATTTTTATATTATTATTTATAATATTATTTAATATTATTATTCAATATTTTTTCCAACTGTCTACTGAACAAACTATTGCTATACAATGACTTGCCTAATTACCCTAACTTGTCTAATTAACCTTGTTAAGGCATTAAATTGCAATTTAAGCTGATCTTGAAAAATATCTAGCAAATTGTTCTTTGCTATCAAAATTGTTACGATAAAATAAATCAGTTATTAGAAATGCGTTACTAAAATGTTTAGAAACGTTGAAAAAAATCTTCTAAACAGACATTGGGGAAAAAGTATACAAGGGGGCTAATAAATCAGGAGGGCTTATAATTCTGACTTCTACTTTATATCATTATCAGGATACGAGATGAGATTTCTGTCATATCACCCAGCCCTACTTCAATGGCACCAACGTACTTGGTGAAAAAAGAAGGGAGCCCTGTGTACCAACCAAACATGTGAAAACAACAAAAAAACTATTTGACAGCTCAAGATAAATCAGGTCATAAAAACATCATAGTGTCATTAAACCTATTGCTATTTATTTTCACTGCAAGCTTAGTATTCTCCAAAATTGTCAAACAAGTTTGGCCAAATGACTTATAAGCTATCAGACAACAATGATCAAACGCGAAGCCCAATGGCTAGATGTATTACAATAGCACTGTCAGGTGGATGGATGTAAAGAGTTGCAACACCTCCCCAATGGACGCCATGTGCTCATTACTGATTTCCCTGATGTAAAGTAGATAAAACCTGCATGCTTACAGGCTTTTCAGAAAAATGAATTCACAGTGAGTTCAGTAGAAGTTCCTCACTCCCACAGCTTGTCTGTGATTTAGTAATCATGCTTTTTTTCAGGCATATATTATCATTGGATAATTCACAAAGTAAAGTTAACCATTTTCATAGTAAAACGCGAATGGAACAATAAGAGACACTAAAGTTTAACTGCTGGACTAAAAATGAGCATCAACATTATATATCCACATTATGAGTGAACAATCTGCCTTCATACTAGACAATAAAATAAAAGGGAACATTCACAACAAAATACTGACAATTAGCCAGCATACACTAACTTCACTTAAATGAACATCAGTTATCAAAGTATTCGCTTTAATCTAAGTAAGACAATATTATGACTAAGGTGTTTACATGAGTTGCTTTTTGAATGTTCCTTTCATGATCCCATTTTACATGGTATAGCACAAAAATCAATAAACTTCATTACGTCACTACTATCCATATTTCCTCCGGAGTTTCATGCTATTTAGGGTGTTTTATCTTTTATTTTTCGACTTTACCTGCAGTTTAGCACTTTCACTTTCATTCAGGAACATTTCATGCATGTCCCGCGTGATAAACGAGATACTGGATGCAAGTATGAACTGCCGGAACAGTGTAGTTTTAATGTAAATTTGATACCACACATCCTATAGACAAAACCTCGGCATTTCACAATAGAGGTGCTTGTGCTACTTCACTGACTGGGTAGGTACAGAGAATAGTGTTATGCCTAGTTCAGACTGCGTGATTTTAGCCCCGATTTTGGCTCGCCGACAGGTTTTGAGAAATCGCCGACAAATGCTTGAAATTACAGGCAAATCGCTGCTCATGCACGTGAGTGACAATCACACAGTATGAACGATTAAAGACGCAATCTGAGAGAATCGCCGATGAGTCACCGATGCCTGCAAGATATTTGGCGTGCTAAATATCTGGAGCTGTCGGCGATTCAAATCATGCCGTGTGAATTGAGTTTTGACTGAAAATAACATCAGCGATCGCCTACAGCCAATGAGAGAGCAGCTTTCACTTGTGTGTGCGTGTGTGTATACCTGCTGCAGGCCAGCGGGAGGCTGGGGGAGAAGTTAAAAGCGCTCTTTTTCAGTTTATTTGGACCCACGAAATGGAGGAAACTAGTGGAGGTTTGACAGGACTCAGGAGCAACCGTGTCTGTTTGACATTTCATACAGAAAGAAATTAGTTTATTATCAACGTTGAGGAGAAATGGCTAATTCCCTTTAAACCCAGGTGAGCAAACATGTGCATGTTCTACCCCATTAAAGGCTTCTTTCTCATTATGTAGTTAATAACAAAAGATATACTACGTGTTTTTGGCTGTGAGACGTGGTTTGGACGAAGTTGTCGGCGATTCTCCCTATAGTAAAGTCATGCAATGTGAATGTCCATGTCGGGGAACCATCTTGCAGTGTAAACAAAGCAGCGACGAAACGCTAGCCCAGATAGTCATGCAGTGTGAACACATCTGTGACACGACTAGTTTGAAAATCATGCAGTCTGAACTCGGCATTAAACAGCCATGTGTGTATAGACTATCCTGTCACAATATGTGGCAAAAGTCCTATATGATGGTAATAGTGTGATTAAGGGGTTTACATGTATGTACTGCACTTCAATAATGCTACTAAAATCTGCATACTCCACATGTCTTAATCTGATTTCTCTTTAGTTTAATTATGACCTTAATCGGATTAATCAAACATCGCTGTTTACATGCTAGACGCTTAATCTGAGTATTGTCTTATTGGTGTCCATTGGTGTCATATTGGTGTCCATTGATATCCATGTAAACATTACAGTAAGTAAATATCCAGCTGGCACTGTAAAAAAATAAAAAGTTGACTTAACTTAAAATTGTAGGGCAACTTGGAGCACATTTTAAAATGACTCAACTTTTAACCCAAGTACTGTAGTTGACTCGCTTTACGTCAACTAAAATAAAAGCTAAGCAGCAAGTTACCTTACAACAGGGGTGTCTAAAGTCATGGAGGGCTGGTGTCCTGCTGACATTAGCTCCAACTTGCTTCAACACATCTGCCTGAAGATCTTCTAGTATACCTAGTAAGAGCTTGATTAGCTGATTCAGGTGTGTTTGATTAGGGTTGGAGCTAAACTCTCCAGGACACTGGCCCTCCAGGACCGAGTGTGGATACCCCTTCCTTACAATTTTAAGAGTATTTTTTTTTACAGTAATACCATTTCCTAAGAAAATAATGCAGCAAAAGCTTAGTTTCTTATACCACCAAAACAACATCAGGATCCATGAGTATTCATTCATTTCACTCTATAGGTTTTTGACGTTCAAAGTGCCAGAAATCATGGCCCTACATTTTTTAGAATTGGTTAAATTGAATTGAACTTAATTGCAGATTCAGTTAAGAATATTCACTACTGAAGAAATGAAATAGGCATCAACATTTTGGATGACCTGAGCTGAATAAAATTTCACTCTGTGTGAACTATCCATTTAAGCACTGTAATAAAAGGGTGAAAACAATAAAACACCATGTAATGTGCCGTTCCTAAAGTGAAAGCGCTAACCACTACTTAAACATTATTGTTTGAAATGTTATTTAAGGCCAAGAATGCTTTAAAAAGTCCTGCATCTTGCTAGATAGGCAGTGTAAGAAGTGATGCCTATGTTTGTTTTTATGTGAAGGGTGTGGTGCTTCACTGGAGGGAAACAGTAAATTATAGTATTTTGGGATGACAATTTGGCATAGAAAAATGTGATTTAAGGTTTCATGACAGAACAATAGATATGTTTTTTTTTAAACCTTAAACATATAATTTATGCCACTTTGTACAATGACATGAAGATGACAATATGAGAGCAACTTACTAGTTTGAGCCACTGAGACATATCCACAACAACAGGCATTTGTGCACTTTAAATTATTTCATGAACATAAAATGTGTAGAGAAAAACAGTTTAATTCAAATAAATATGAAAATGCATACATTATGTGGCGGCATGGTGGCTAAGTGGTTAGCACTATCACCTCACAGCAAGAAGGTCGCTGGTTCGAGCCCTGGCTGTCAGTTGGCGTTTCTGTGTGGAGTTTGCATGTTCTCCCAGTGTTCACGTAGGTTTCTTCCGGGTGCTCCAGTTTCCCCCACAGACCAAAGACAATTCTCTGTAGTTGAATTGAATAAGATAAATTGGCCATAGTGTAAGTGTGTGAAAGTGTACAAGTGTGTATGGGTGTTGCCCAGTGCTGGGTTGCGGCTGGAAGGATATCCACTGCGTGAAACATATGCTGAATAAGTTAGCGGTTCATTCCGCTGTGGTGATCCCTGATAAAATAAAGGAACTAAGCCGAAGGTCATACAACACGAAATAATGTGTCAAAGTTAAAAACACCCTTCAGACAGCCACAATTTGTTAATTTGAACAAGTCTGCAATAAAAACAAATTACAATATAGCTGTAAGCAGCAATTAAGGGGCCAAGCACTTCAGAGGCAGAATGAGCAAACCAGTCCAGAGGCCAAAAGCAACAAGCATCAGACAAAGTGAAACAAGGAGTTTTTGAATACCTACAGTATGAAGCATCTAATGGCTGACAGACAAAATGGCTGACCAGGGAAAATCAGATCTCATCCGATTTGGCATGCTCCGGTGAATGTAAAGAGATCAATTTTGGACAAAGGGTTAAAAATTTAAAAGCAAAAAATAAAAAAATATATTTTTTTAGTTCTCCGTACCACTAGGGGACATTGCATCGAAATATTGCAGGTAATCTCAAGCGTTTGATGTGAATACCTCAAGTCCATTTTTACAAGCTTTATGTTAGATTTGTCCACAAGTTAAACGAAAATTATTTGGTTGAATCAACTTGAATTCCATAACGTTTGGTTATCATGGTCTGTAGATCATGTGATTCAAAATTGGAGAAAATCGAACATACAGCCTAGGAGGAGTTTGATAAAATAGTGTCCACACTTACTAACAATCTAACTAATCTAACTTGAAAGGATTTTAACATTTTCCCCAAGGTAATGGGCTATATGCACACAGACTTTTAATTTTCAGCCAGGCAGCCCGGCGGCTTTCCATTACAAAACTGTCACGTTCAACACTTGATTTCTTTAAAAATCAGCAATCTTCACTGCCTGATAGATATACGATATAAAGTGGGTTTCAGATCGGACGAGAAGCACTGCATTAAACTCCTTTTACCCCCACCATGTCTTTAAAATATGACAGTTTACTTTACTGCAGGATTTTTAATGGAATATCAGTGTAAGTCTGTTGCTACTTACGGACGCTAGGGGTTACAACGGTCCATCTCTTTTTCCGCTTGAACAACTAAATGAATGCTTAAGTCTATTTAACTGAATGTATAGTAATTACATTACAACATTGATGCTGTAAAAGCAACCTTGTGAAATTGAAAATAGTCACATTAAGCTTTCACCGGAAGTTTATTGTTGGCTTTAAAACTCTAGATGTGCATAGAGCCCATTGAGAGGTAAAATTTGTTTTACATAATGCTAAAACAATAAAATGTATTGTCTTAGTTATGTCAATGATCAGAATCAATATTAATTTTCATTCAGCATCATTTTTGTGCAATGTCATATAAAACAACACTCCTCACACACTTAATCTCTCAGTATATGGAAAAAATTGATTCATGTGGCCTGTAGTCATTTTCCAACATATTATACATTTTTACATTTAAAAAAGTTGGACAGTCTGTTAACAAAGAACATATGACTAGTTTTCTTAAATGACATTTGGGTGAGACATTGCATTTTTAATAGGCTTCATTTTTTGTCTTGAAGGTAAGTAATTTGTACCTATATAGTAAAACAGAATTATGAAAGCATTCAGACATGAAATGTTAAATGCTTATAAGAAGAAAAAAATGCTTTTTTTAAATATAATTTTCTTACAAAAACAGATGCTGTTTACATTAACACAGGCAAAAAACAAACAAAAATATATATTTTTAAATAGTCCAAGATTCCACAAGGGTTAAATAAATCCAACAATAATATAGGCACCTTTATATTCCAAGAGAGCGATGCAAACAGGCTTCAGCATGACAGACTGACAGGTTCAAAAGCACATGGATTGAGCAGAAAGGCAGGCACTAGTTTGTTTTTTTTTATACAGAGGCAATTGAGCTGTCATATAGAGCCATGGAGAGTCAAATGTACAAGGACAGCGGTCATCACTGACGGAGCAGGTGAAGTCACGAGTCTGTCACGTCACCCTTGCCAAAAGTCTGAAGAGACCAAGAACAACTTCCAAAGAATTCCCAAATCATTAGGAGTTCTGTCACAGTTCAGAAAACTCGCGAAAAGGGCTCTGACATATATAAACGGAGTCATATTTACGGTCAACATCGCAGATATTTTCTAACCTATTAACACGTTTGCTCCAGAGCTTCAAAGGAAAAACCACACAGACCATTTCATTACAACATTCCACATGCAGAGAGAGTGAACAGTGTAGAGGAAAGAGAAAAAAAACATCAATGCCCTCCCTCCCTCTCTCTCTCTCTCTCTCTCTCTCTCTCAGTTATTCTGCTAAGCAATAATATCTGTTGCCCGGTCACACCTGGGCAAACACCTGGCTGTGCTGACCGGCCGCCTGACTGACAGCAGCTGTGTTTGTTCACCGTTTATCACTTCCAGGCTGGTCATTCTGTCCCACGGGAGAGACTTCAAGACCTTCTTTTATGCTGAGCTGCAAAGTTCTGCTGGTATCTTTAAAAGAGAACTCCAGCTTAGCAATTTATAACTGTTCAGTGTTCGCTGTTGTTCATAACATTCATAAGCTCATAAAATAATTAATATTCTAATACAATAACTTACCATCACTGCCTATTCAGGAGTTTTTATGTTTTTTTATGGATGTTTGAATGAATCAGAATGAATGATTAGCCCTGGACTACAGTGTTCTGTGGTCTGTCAGACATAATCAAGCACACAACATTATAAGCAAGATATTTCCCCCAAAATTCAGAGTTCTGGGGAGAAGACAAAACTGCAAACAAAAGCACGACGGAATAATAAAACACAAGATTCATGAAAAGTCAAGTTTAACATTTTTTGCTTTTTAACATTTTAAATTTATGCACTTTTTCTCCAGAGTAGTGGCTGATATTTAAGCCTTCAGGGTAAATTTCACATTTCTTTTGCATTTGATTTTGAACATTACAAGCATAATGCTAATTCTGAAAATAATAATCTCAGCACATCATGTTTTAAACCTTGAACTAGCTCCAGGGGAGATTTAAAAAAAAGATTTACTGAATACACACACTTCAGCAAGAACTTCAGATGTCATTCTTAGTGATATTTATTAGAACACAAACAAAATATGCCTGAAAGTTATTTCAAAGCTTATTTCAAGATGAAATAATGAAGTGACTAAAAAAAAAAATGAAACACTTGACTTTTAAATACTCCAGCACTTTCCTCAACACTAAATGTTGGGGCATGTTTCAAATAATAGACCTCCACGGTGAACTGAACTGTAAAATAGCAACACAAAACATCCGCATAATCACACAGACGTTTGGAAATGTTAAAAAGTGACCTACTTTCTCCTTTGAATTTCTGCTATGATGATAAAAACCAAAACAGCTTCCAAATGCACAGAAAGCTCAGGATGAACAGGAGAATGTAAACATCCACAGATGAAAAAAAAGAAAAGTTAGGGCTGTTCAAAGCCAATGAGCATTCCACAGATATGACCCATATCTGAGCCAACCCTGCCAGCATTTACAACAAAACAAGAAGCAAAATGAAATGAAACCATCCATTGTCTTCACCTATTCACGGAGCTCAAATAGCGAAGATTCTAAAAACAATGTTTATCAATACAGCCCTCCGCATTCCTTACATGGATCAGTTGTTATTCTCCGCTGAGCTCAGAGCCACACTCCAAACACTCCTGTCCTTTCTGTCAGACCTCTCCATATAAAAAAAAGGCCAAAATTCTTACCAATAATGAGGGGAGATTTCCTAAAGACCGGCCAGTGTCTCCTGCCAAAGACAAACCAAATGAGAAAGACAGCTTTTAGACGAAAGCAAAGAGATGGGTGAAATGCAGAGCCAGGCGACTTATTCGCTTTTACACAAGCTGGGATACTAAGAAGGAAGTTCCAGCAGTGCTTAATAGTTTTCAGCTGTGGGCCAGATGGGGTTATGTGAAGTACTAAAGTAAGAGGGGCGGCGGATTTGCAAGCAGAACGAGGTGTCTCACGAGTGTGAGAGAAGCTCTTGAGAGAAAGAACAAGAGAAAAGCAGACAGGAAGAAGAGAATGACGGAAATAAAGTGTGCTGTGTAAGGGAAAATGCTTAAATTTATCGCACTGGAATATTTGATTCCGATTGGATAATCACAGCACTTAACATTTGCATGATGACTGATGAACTCAATACTGTTCATACATGGCTTTTTCACTTTATTTTCAATATTAGAATAAATATGCTAGAATAGCTAGAGCCATTAAATGATTAATTGCAGTTAAATGCATACAAAATAAAGGTTTGTTTTATTTAAAAATTAAAAATGTATGAAAATGTATACACACATAATAAATACACACAAGACACACATATTATGTAAATATAAACTTAAATTTTTTATGCAATAATTTATGAAAAATCCTTAAACAACATAATTGCTTCAACTGAGAGTGATGCTTTAATTAATATTAATATTTTGTAGCTGTTAATGATTTGGTAAACCTGAGCTATGAACTGAGAGTGATGTGTAGAATTTTAGTAGTATTAAATAACAATATCTATTACTATTTTCATTATTATTAATGGGGTTTGCCTTAGGCAAAGTCCATTCTTACAATTGTGCATGGCTTCTTATTATTATTCTTCTTCCGTGCGTTTTCGGCGCGTAACTAGTCCCGCAGTTTTCGTCCCAGACCCTTGAAAGTGGGCTCAAATCGTGCGGTCTTATCGGGAATGGTGTGCTATGACTTTTATAAGGGGTGGGGGGTTTTTTGGCCCCGCAGGGGCCAAAAAACCCCCCCAAAAATCCCATAGACTTAACATTGAGCCGAACTTTGACGAATCATAGCACCGAGTATGAATTTCATAGAAATATGGGATTCACAGCATCTGTAGGGGGTTGCAGCCTAAGTAAGAACATACCTCGCAGGGGGGTATAAGTTGTACCCTGTGGCGCTAGGACGTCCCAAAGTGGTCCCCATTGACTTACATTGGCCCCATTGACTCCCATTCATTTTCTAGACACTCGTAAGATACTATTCCCGGAAATCGCCGTAGCGCCAACACGGAAATTCGTAGAGACATGGGATTCGCGACATCTCGAGAGGGTTATAGGAGGCTTCAAACCACACCCCGAAAGGCGGTAAATGTTGTACCCCTGGGGAGCTAGGACGTCCCAAAGTCTCCATTGACTTTACATGGAGCCGAACTTTAACCAATCACTGCGTCCATTGTGAATTTCATAGAAATATGGGATTCACAACATCTGTAGGGGGTTGCAGCCTAAGTGAGAACATACCCCGAAAGGGGGTATAGGTTGTTCCCCTGGGGTGCTAGGACGTCCCAAAGTGGTCCCCATTGACTTTACATTGCCCATTGACTCCCATTCATTCCATTGACTCCCATTATAAATGTCACATGTCAATCACAGTACATAGCAGTGTCATACTGACTTGGGGGTGGGCTTATTTGACTCAGGCAACCAATCAGCATCTCATTATGATTTTGAAGCTCACAAGCCACGCCCCCCCAAACCACTTAAAGACCCCTAATAAGTGCCCCATTGACTTAACATGGGGTGGGATGTCCCATTGCAGATCCCATTGACTTCCATTATAAAGGTCACACATCTATAACATTACATAGGAGTGTCATAGAGACCCGGGGGTGGTCTCATTTGACTCAGACAACCAATCAGCATCTCAGTATGATAATGAAGCTCACAAGCCACGCCCCTAAACTGGTCCCATAAACTTCCATTATAACTGGCCTACATGCATATCTTTGCTTAGCAGTGTCCCATTGGCTTGGGGGATGGCTCATCTGACTCAGACAACCAATCAGCATCTCAATATGATAATGAAGCTCACAAGCCACGCCCCCAAACTGGTCCCATAGACTGCCATTATAACTGCCCTACATGCATATCTTTGCTTAGCAGTGTCCTATTGGCTTGGGGGATGGCTCATCTGACTCAGACAACCAATGAGCATCTCAATATGATAATGAATCTCACAAGCCACGCCCCCAAACTGGTCCCATAGACTGCCATTATAACTGCTTTACATGCATATCTTTGCTTAGCAGTGTCCTATTGACTTGGGGGTTGGCTCATTTGACTTGGACAGCCAACCACATTCAAGTTCACTCTGTAACCTCGCCCATAGCAACAAAACAGAGTACCCTAGCAACCATTCATCAACAGCTATATCTCAGCATCGGAACATCGTAGAGACTTGGGGATTGGCTCGTTTGACTCATGCTAGCAAACGGAACTTCCTATATGCTACACATGCTAGCAGTGACTAGCTACATGCTAATATTGACTAGCCATGTACTGTAACTTGCTAGAAATGCTTACTAAGTATAAATATTTCATCAGGCATGTATGTGAGGCTTGCCTAGTAACCACCCAGGGTACCCTAGCAACTGCCTAGCAACCACCCAAATTACCCTAGCAACCGCCTAGCAACCACCTAGCAACCACCTAGTAACGCCTTAGTAAGGGCCTAGCGACCACTCAGGACACCCTAGCAACCGCCTAGCAACGCCTTAGCAACCACTCAGAATACCCTAGCAACCACCTAGCAACACCTTAGCAACCACCTAGCAACCACTTAGGACACCTTAGCAACCGCCTAGCAACACCTTAGCAACCACCTAGCAACCACTCAGAACACCCTAGCAACCGCCTAGCAACCGCCTAGCAACCACTCAGAACACCCTAGCAACCACCTAGCAACACCTTAGCAACCGCCTAGCAACCACTCAGGACACCCTAGCAACCACCTAGCAACACCTTAGCAACCACCTAGCAACCACTCAGGACACCCTAGCAACCGCCTAGCAACCACTTAGGACACCTTAGCAACCACCTAGCAACACCTTAGCAACCACCTAGCAACCACTTAGGACACCTTAGCAACCGCCTAGCAACACCTTAGCAACCACCTAGCAACCACTCAGGACACCCTAGCAACCGCCTAGCAACGCCTTAGCAACCACTTAGAATACCCTAGCAACCACCTAGCAACACCTTAGCAACCACTTAGGACACCTTAGCAACCGCCTAGCAACACCTTAGCAGCCACCTAGCAACCACTCAGAACACCCTAGCAACCACCTAGCAACACCTTAGCAACCACCTAGAAACCACTCAGGACACCATAGCAACCGCCTAGCAACGCCTTAGCAACCACTTAGGACACCTTAGCAACCATCTAGCAACCACTCAGAACACCTTAGCAACCATTCAGAACACCCTAGCAACCAAAACAAATACATTGTACCCCATCGATTTGCCACGCAAACCCCATTCACATTTCCTTTAGGAAATGTACAATTCTAGTTATTATTATTATTATTATTACCATGATAACAACATTTTACATTCATTTATTTTCTTTTTGGCTTAGCCCCTTATTTAACCTGAGGTTACCACAGCGGAATGAACCTCCAACTTATACAGCACATGTTTAACGCAGCGGATGCCCTTCCAGCTGCAACCCATCACTGGGAAACATTACACACACCTTCACACACATACACCATGAACAATTTAGCTTACCCAATTCACCTATAGTGCATGTCTTTAAACTTGTGGGGGAAACCGGAGCACCTGGAGAAAACCCACGCAATCAAGGGGAGAACATGCAAACTCCACACAGAAATGCCAACTGACCCAGCCGGGACTTGAACCAGCAACGTTCTTGCTTTGAGTCAATCATTCTACCCACTGTATCATCGCTTCGCCCACAATACTTTACAATAAGCTAATATTAAGGCATCAGTTACAACCGTTATTCAACAGGAACAATGAAAATGACTTTGCCTCAATTAGATTCATTTCAACATTTGCTAAATTACTCAAATCAAAATGTCACAAGTCTGGTGTGTCTGTTTTGTGTCTGTGTGTCTACATCATGTGTTTCATTTGTTCTGTTTTCCCACCGTTTGCTAATGTTTATCAGTTCCACCTGTGTCACGCCTGTACAGTATGTATTCAGTTCAATCATGTCCTGTGTATTTATACCGCTGAATTTGTTTAGTTTTTTGTCTTGTATTGTATCAACACACTTTTTGTCCACACTCCATGTTCTTAGTGCATTTGTGAGTGAGCTACCTGTGACACAAAAGTTGTACCTGGTCATATTTTTAAAATCATCTTAAGTTATTTAAGCAATATTACAAGAGTAGCAGTGTGATATGACTGTATATCGGCGCTGGTGAGAGGCGTGCGTTGCTTTAGGGTTCCACCAGTGACAAAATACTGCTACTTATGTGATACTGCATTTATACAACAGTTTGACGGCATAATCGTGTATATAAAAAAGAAAATCAATCACAGGGAGTCTAAAAATCCTTTGGTATGAGGAACTACTTCCACCATTCATGCACATCTCCAGCTGACATCAGAACAGCAGAAACTATTGCTACTTCACCGACATCACTTTAGAGCTAGTATTTAAATGATTATCATGAGTAATACAATGTCTAAAGTGATGACAAAACAGGTGACTTTGCTAACATTTTAAGATAAGGTTAAACGGCAAGAAATGCCATCAGTCTACAGAGATTTTCCAGTATTTCTCAATTGCAATCAGGAGATCACAATAGTTAACCTCAAAAAAGCCAAAACAATGAGAACACTACCTGATTACTGTTGTGTTTGCGATAAGGAAAAATGCTAAACACATGTGGGCATTACTTCTTTCTTTCTGTTTACTTAACTGGTCTGGAGAAACAAAAACATGAGACTCAGTAGAAACACACAAAATTGGGATCAATAATCTCCAAGCTCAGGGCTCTCTCCCAGGACAGCATGCCAAACCTGCTATTAATGCCAAGCATATCTGAGTGGGAACTCTTGACACTACAATTACTATGGTATAAATTCAGCACTGAAACATACAAAAGAGAGAGATCAACTCACCAACTTTATATTGATTTGATCAGCTGTAGTTTAAAATATGCCAATCTTTTCTCCTCAAAGAGCATATTATGCAGTCTCTGTTACCATCTTGTGGATAGACAACGTCATCTGTCTTTGCTCTGCTCAATGACAGGCTGATGCAATGCATTGTATCTCAGAAATTGAAAATAGGCATTATCCTTATAAATAAACTGCATAGATGCAATCTAAACAACTACATTCTTGTCTAAAAAAAAGGCTCAAAAGTACATTATGTTGTCCAACAACTGCAATGTTTGTCAAACTGTAGTGAGTTTATTGATCTATGTGGGCGGAGTAATACACAAGGGTGAGGAGGCTGTATAAGTGCTGTCATTCCAGAATATCGCACAGCTATCAGTTAATTAGATTTAAAAACCAGACAGAAGTGTTGTATAAAATAAAATACAACATAGATACAATAAAAGAACTGAGAGAGAACAGTAGCATGTATTGCACATTGTTACTAACATTAAGTAATTTATTGTAAAATGCTGCCATTTTGTTTTTGATCATAGCATTTTAAGAATAGCAAAACAATCAGAGTAATTAATTAATGTAAGGGCACAAATAAGCAAGAAATTTGCTCAGCATAAGAAAAAAAAAAGTTTCCACTACAGAAAAAAAAACACAACCACAAAAATTCAGGTTCATACTCCAGCCAGAGAGCAACTTCAGTGCAAAACAGTGGACTTTGCCAGTTACTGGAGTAATGCTCACTGAAACCTGACACCTATGCTTTATTCAACATGTCACAACTGTTACAGATGACCAAGACACTAGAAAGACAGTGCACATGGAAATATTCAGCTCGTGCAGATGCAGAAAAGCACTGAAACTCTCACACATCTCTCAGCGAAAGTAGAGTGGTCTGGGTGGAGCTGTGTTAGTCTTGGCATCAGCAGGTCTGAGAATATTTTAAAAGATTCTTTTGCTTTATTATCCTAAAACTTGTTTTCCTTTCCATCATCTGGACCACTCCGCCTTGTGTGGACAGATGTGGGGAGGGGAGAGTAATGCGTTTAAGACTTTGGCATTTTCCATTTCGTGAGGTAAAAGTACTTATTCTGTAGTTTGGACCATATGTTTTAAGAAGTGCAGAAGTAGTCATAATCTTACATGCACCTGGACAACATTAGCAAGAAATGTTGACACTTAAATGTGTATCTTGGGAAAATCTGATAGCATTTTCAGATGGAAAAGATTAAAAAACGTGCATGAGCTGAATTAGGAATTTGACCTTTGAAAAATTTGACTAAAAAATGAATGCAGAAAAACAAATGTGATATAAAACTATTGTTTTCAATGAATTAAACAAATTTTCAAGGATTAATTTGTGCTACAATTCAGAATTGTTTACACAGTTCGGTTCGAACATTACAGAAATTTTGCGTTAGACTCATTTTTTGTGACTCTTTCTCCTTTATTACAGCATTACATATTTCACGTTGTTTTACCAGTATGGCCTGTTGCAAGCTGGTATTTATGCTTTTTTTTTATAAATATAGTCACCAGTGATCAGCCGAGGCACATTGCTTTTTTCACTTGGCTGTTAAACAGTTAATTTGAATTAGGGTTGTATGATATAGATATTTTGCCAGTTTCCAAAGAGGCAATTTTTCAACACACACACACACACACACACACACACACACACACACACACACACACACACACACACACACACACACACACACACACACACACACACACACACACACACACACACACACACACACACACACACACACACAGACAGACAGACAGACAGACAGACACAGACAGACAGACAGACACACACAGACACACAGACACACACACACACACACACACACACACAGACACACACACACACACACACACACAGACAGACACAGACACACACACACAGACACAGACACAGACACACACACACACATACACACACACACACACACACACACACACACACACACACACACACACACACACACACACACACAGACACACTCACTCACAGACACACAGACACAGACACACAGACACACAGACACACAGACACACAGACACACAGACACAGACACAGACACAGACACAGACACAGACACAGACACAGACACAGACACAGACACACACACACACACACACACACACACACACACACACACACAGTTGAAGTCAGAATTATTAGCTCCCCTTTGATTATTATTTTTTTTTCTTTTTAAAATATTTTCCAAATTATGCTTAACAGAGCAAATTTTCAGTGTGTCTGATGATATTTTTTCTTCTGGAGAAAGTCTTAATTCTTTTTTTTTCGGCTAGAATAAAAAGCTTTTGATAAGCTTTTATACACAGTTTTAAGGACAAAATTATTAGCCCTTTTAAGCTATAGAATTTTTGATCGTCTACAGAACAAACCATCGTTATACAATCATTGCCTAATTACTCTAACCTATCTAGTTAACCTAATTACCCTAGTTAATTCTTACTGTTACATTACTGTTACTGTTACATTAAGCTGTATTGAAGTGTCTTCTAAAAATTTCTAGTTTAATATTATTTACTGTTATGGTAAAGATACAATAAATCAGTTATTAGAGATGAGTTATTAAATGTGTTAAAAAATAAATCTTCTCTCCGTTAAACAGAAATTGGGGGAAAAAAAATAAACGGGGCTAAAAATACAACTTACAGGTTGTATAATAATAATAATAATAATAATAATAATAATAATAATAATAATAATAATAATAATATATATATATATATATATATATATATATATATATATATATATATATATATATATATAAATATATATATATATATATATATATATATATATATATATATATATATATATATATATATATATATATATATATATATATATATTATTATTATATATATATAACCAGTAAGTATTTTTATTTGTTAAAATTGTTTCTAGCGTTAATGGTATGTTGTAGCAAGGACATGAATAAAGATGTAAACAACGGGAAATGCTGTTTGGCACCACTAACAATTTAACTACAAATTCATATTTATCAGTCAAACCATTGTAAACACCCACAATCCTCACCAGCGCTGCAGTGTCTCTTTATGCAGACGCTTCCCTGCATGCATTCTACATCTCAAATAACAAACTCGCAAAAGATGTGAACGTTTCATATTACTTACACATGCATATAACCCGAATATATATGAAAGACACTTGTCAGGTTTTATTTTAGGGAGCAGCCGTGAGGTTAAGCTGTGTCCTCTTCATTTTCTGTGTGATTCAAGCTCAAACTGAAGCGGCTAACAGCTACTCTTACTGACAGTATATTTACACAATGGCAAAATGCATGCTATCCTCGAATAACAGCACATTGTGCCAGCTGACCAATCAGCCTTTTGATTGCAGGCTTTAGGAGAAACTAGTAAATACGATTTTTTACCCGAGTAGCAGTATAAAATTAAAGTGAGATATATGCAAAAGTTTTTTTTTTTTTTTTTTTTTACAAGTGAAGCATAAGCACACATTGCTTTGCACCCCATAAACACTAGCAAGTCTTAAAAATACACTCTGGACAACCCCTTAAACACTCATTCAGTTAGACATAAAACAAGTGATTGCTAGTGACTCATTCACTCCAACATGCTTTCAAACACACTCTTTTGGTCTCTTTTGGTTTCTGATAATATTTTTTCTTCTAGAGAAAGTCTTAATTGTTATATTTTGGCCAAAATAAAAGCATTTATTTTTAGCCCCCTTAAGAAATAATTGTTTTCAATATGCTACAGAACAAACCATTGCTATTTACCCTATTCTTCGGCGACGAGTGGGCGCAGCCATTTGAATCTTTTTGGCTCAAGACTTCCGGTCTCATTCACTTCCATTCATTTTTAGACATTACAAATTGCTCGTTTCGCTGTTTGACACTGATATTTCCTTGTTATATTATTCTACTTGGTCTCTATAGTCATGCAAACATTTGTTTGTAGAGCAGGTAGTTTGACCGTTTTCTGCCGTTTATTATTCCTAGTCATTTCTCCCATAGGCGACTGAATCGGAATTTCTAAAACAATCGCGAAAAAAGGCGCACTTCCACACTTTAGAATAAGGTCAATAGAATTACTTGCCTAATTACAATAACTTGCCTACCCTAATTGATCTAGCTTAGTCTTAAAATTGCACTTGAAAACTGCTGCTGAAAACCAGTTTCTTGAAAAATATCTAGTAAAATATTGTGCACTGTCATGATGGCAAAGATAAAATAAATCAGTTATTAGAAATGAGTTATATAAACTATTATGTTTGGAAATGTGTTGAAAAACTCTTCTCCATTAAACAGAACTTGGAGTAAAATATAAACGACAAATATTTAACAGGAGGGCTAATAATTCTGACTTTACATGAAGAAAAGGTAAACAACTGTATAAATGTATATTTTACTTATTAAAATAAGTATTGTCAAAAGTCTTAAACATATAGTTACATAACATCCATACTTCCCAACCAACCCTACAAACCCTAACCTCAAATGTATAACTGCAAGTCAACGTATCTACATATATAAACTCTCTCAGTCTCACAGAGGATGAAAAGAGATGAAACGGGTGAGGAGATCTTGGCTGGAAAAAAAGAGGAGCGCAATCTTGTTAAGGTCGGAAGCTAGACGAGGTAAAAGTTTTGCATTTCTATTTCTGCTTAACCCCAGTCTTCCTTACAGAGAATGCGCTAGTTTCTGTATCTGATTATGGCATAAAAATGCTATTGAAAATACATATCTGCTCCCAAATTTCTGCCTAGAGAGCATTTTAAGGCCTCATCAAAAAAACTTTAAGCATAAGTGGTAGTCCTGGCTCATTTGGCTCCTACTTGGTTGTTTATTTATAAAGGCAAAGTCATTTGAAATCAATAACGAGTTGAATCTTCTCTGTGCTTCATGCAAAGCATTTCAAATCAGCCACTTATGAGGTTAAAGTGGTTTTCTTCATTAATTAGGATAAACAGGTTTTGATGAGCTATAATTACAGATGAACACTTTGAGACACACTATATCATCAACTAATAGCAAAACACCAAGGTCAAGCAATAGAGCATTTTTCAATAGGTCAACTGTTGGCATTTCTCTCTTTCAAGAAGAAGAGGCAGCCAGCACAGAAAATAGAAAAGAGCAGAGATTGTTGTCACATAAAGGTGAAATGAGCACAGAAATGATGCTCCATCCTCTTCAATAATTTGAGATTTAAGACACTTAACCAGAATTTATTCAGCAGAGCTTGAAAGGACAGAGCTTACTGATGTCTCCTGATATGTTTCTACTCATAAAAGAACAATGACTAGATAATTAAAGAGATTCCGAGCCACTTTACCAGGCAAAGGTTTGAGTGTTTAATAATGACACTGTATTTTTAGCTGAATATCAAACCGCAGATGAGGAGCCCCGATTTCACAAGTGCAGGGCACAAAATTAGCATTTAAAATATTACTAATGTGACTGAATTGAGAAAATCTAACAGATACAAATAGTTCTCAATAGCTCTGTATTTGGAATTTGCATTACCCTTTGGTATTTGCATAATCCCAGCAGTCACTCTTTGAAAAAATAAGTCAGACTAATTTAAACCATTTTTAAATTTCCATGTAAGTTTTACACCCAGTGGTGCCCAATTTTACTTTGGTACTTGAAAGAATTCATTTTTGTTTCAGCTTGAGAAATACACATACACTACATATCAGGTCCAAATGCTGAGCCAAAGCGCAATTTTTGCAAGTCTTACCGTAAGGCCCATTTTAGACCTTTTTTTTTCCCTCCACATCCCCAGGTCATATACCTCAACAAATAAAGCATGGCCTTCTGGAGTAACCACATGATGATCTTTTCAGCAAAAGCCTCAGCTGTACTTCAAGACAGAACATGTGTTTACATCCACCAGCGGATCTTGAGCAGGAAATGTGGGATTCAGCCTCAATGATACACTTACAAATTATTATAGCTGAGAGCAGAGAAAATTGAACTGACCTTTCTAACCATTCTGAGTACAGCTAGCTGGAAATGAAGTCCTTATCCATTCTCCATTAAAGTAAGCATCCGTTCATATGTATGCTTATTTTAAACCGCTGACAATGATGTGGATTCTTACAGAAAATATTCAGGCTTTTAAAACTGCCTGTGCAATGAACAGAAGAGGAGGCCATGAAAAAAGAAAAGGGAAATTATACTTTAGTGATACTTGAATGTAATCAAGGTATGTATCAAAACATACCAGAGTACAAAAATAAAATTAAAGAACAATTTATGAACACTTTTGTGTTTCAGCTATAATGTAAAATTCATAATTAAAAATTTAAAGAAATTCTAGTGGTTGTTCCATACTAAAAGAACAGTGTTTTACAAAATAACAAAGCCACTTCAACAGAACCACTTACTGTAAAGGGCACCTATAATGAAATGCATCTTTTGTAAGCTGTTTGGACAGAACTGTGTGTAGGTATAGTAGTAGTAGTAGTAGTAGTAGTAGTAGTAGTAGTAGTAGTAGTAAACTTTATTGTTGTTGACAGGAAATTTGTTATTATTATAGACATTTCATGATACAAACAATAAAAACAATACAAAATAACCATAATTGTAATGATAATTAAGATAAACTCTTGTAAAATAAACCCACTGAAACTGCTATAGTGTGTCCACAGTCATATTAGGGTGATATAAATGCAAAACGTCTCTTTTTTACTTTACTTCATCACCACAGCCGTTTGTCAATACAATTATAAAAGAAGACACTTCAATCCCGATTTGTGGACGTCTAATCAGGTTTATTTTGTACAATAACATGTCAGATATCCACACAGCAGTGGATATTAACGAGTATCCTGTCACATTTGCCAGGCAAAAACAGTGCAAACTTAAGCATACATGCTGTGTGTGTGTGTCTGTGAACTTTAAAATGATATTGCGTGTGACTTGATGTCGCAGAAAGATTTGAATTAACACCACAACAAATAATCATTAGCAACCATTATTGTCGTATTTCTCACAAACGTTATGGGAGATCTGTTTCCTTCATGTCTGTCACTGTGCTATTTATCTGATGCAGCCGGGATGAAAATTGAGGCACACTCTGACAGGCATATGGGAACGGTTGGCGGGGAGAACTAGCATTAAAGGCACAGGCAACAAAGACGGCTGCATAGTATTCAGGGTAGAAAACTCAAATATTCTGAAAGCTATAATAAATAATCTGATGGGTGTTTTGAGCTGAAACTTTACAGACACATTCTGGAGACACAAAAAACTCATCCTAAATCTTTAAAAAAAGAAGTAAAATAGGTGCCTTTTGAATAAGAAACGAATGATCTAAGTAGAGAACTGCAGTGCTTGTAGCACAACAACAAAGATTACAACTAAAATGATGAAGGAAACAGCAGTTAAAAACCTATGCCAAGTTCAAACTGCATGATTTTCAAAGCAGTGGTGTCACAGATGTTTTCACACTGCATGATTATCTGGGCTAGCATTTCGTTGCTGCTTTGTTTACACTGCAAAATGTATCAATGACATGGTCTTTCACATTGCATGACTTTACAATAGAAAGAATCGCCGACAACTTCGTCCAACTTACGTCTCACAACCAAAAACACGTAGTATATCTTTTGTTATTAACTACATAATAAGAAAGAAGCCTTTAATGAGGTAGAAAATGTACATATTTGCTCACATGGGTTTAAAGGGAATTAGCCTTTTCTAATCAACTTAAGTTGATAATAAATTAATTTCTCTCTGTATGAAACGTCAAACAGACACGGGCGCTCCTGAATCCTGTCAAACCTTGACTAGTTTTTCCTCTATTTCGTGGGTCCAAAATAACCCGAAAATGAGCCCTTTTAACTTCTCCCCCAGCCTCCCGCTGGCCTGCAGGTATACGCTGCTCTCTCATTGGCTGTAGGCGATCGCCGGTGCTATTTTCAGTCAAAACTCATTTTACACTGCATGATTTAAAATCGCCGACAGCTCCAGATATTTAGCACGCCAAATATCTCACAGGCATCGGCGACTCATCTGCGATTCTCAAAGATTGCGTCTTTGATAGTTCATACTGTGTGATTGTCACTCACGTGCACGAGCACTGATTTGCCTGTGATTTCAGGCATTTGTCGGCGATTTCTCAAAACCTGTAGGCGAGTCAAAATCGTGGATAAAATCGCGCAGTCTGAACTAGGCATTAGTAAATAAAGTGTAAAGGCTCTTGGTTTGAATTATTAGTCTCTCACAGTACATTACCAGTTTCTCACAATATATAACAATTCTCTCGCAGGTCATAAAAAGTCTCTAACAGTACATCAGTAGTCTCTCACAGGTCAAAACCAGTCTGACAGTATATCACTAGTTTCTCACAGTATATCACTAGTCTCTCGCAGGTCATACCTAGTCTCTAACAGTATGTCACTAGCTTCACACAGTACATGATCTCTCAGTTCAGTTCAACTAGTCTCTCAGAGTAGATCTCTAGGAGGGGTGTAGACTTACCATGGACAGAGGGGTCACGTTTGCCATCTCCATGTTGGAGGAAAGTCCTTACCCCAGGTGGAGGAGTTTAAGGATCTCTGGGTTTTGTTCACAAGTGAGGGAAGGATGGAACATGAGATTGACAGGCAGATTGGTGCAGCGGCAGCAGTAATGTGGTCGATGTACAGGTCCGTTGTGGTGAAGAAGGAGCTGAGCTGAAAGGCAAAGCTCCCGATTTACTGGTCAGTGTAATGCAATGTAATGTAATAAAATGGTCAATCTACGTTCCTACTCTCACCTATGGTCATGAGCTTTGGGTCATGACCGAAAGGACAAGATTTCGGATACAAGCGGCCGAAATGAGTTACCTTAGAAGGCTGGCAGGGCGCACCCTTATGGATAGGGCGAGGAGCTCTGACACTCGGGAGGAGCTCGGAGTAGAGTCACTGCTCCTCCACATCGAGAGAAGTCAGCTGAGGTGACTCAGGCATCTGTTTCAGATGCCTCCTGGACACCTACCTAGGGAGGTGTTCCAGGCATGTCCCACTGGGAGGAGGCCTCGGGGAAGACACAGGACACGCTGGAGGGACTATGTCTCTCAGCTGACCTGGGAACGCCTCGGGATCTCCCTGGAGGAGCTGCAGGAAGTGTTTGGGGAGAGGGAAGTCTGGGGTTCTCTCCTAAGACTGCTGACCCCACTACCCGGCCCCAGAAAAACGGCAGAAAATTAATGAGAGGGGTCACGTCCCCTGAAATATCCACCATATTGAAATGTCCCCACCAATTATTTAATTAACTTAAAAAAAAAAAAAAAATGCACTGCCAATATTAACCCAGACATGCAGAAAAGGTTAAATCACATTGTACCAACCCCAAAACACATATGAACATTGTGATTGGCTGTGCCTTTCCCTGCTGTCATGTGAGAGCCTGTAGCTGATTTCAGATACAAACAGCGTCAAAACTGCAAGGGAATTTTAAAATGCGTGATGTGTCTGGCACACCGAGGATGGCGGCAGCAAAAGAAAAAAAAAGAAAAATAGTGCACATAAGAAGCTATTATTCAACGAAAAGTGCAAGTCATATAAACTAAAGTTTACTACTGAATGAGTTCATCATGATAATGCCATTAATGCTCATGTTTTCCCCACTTTCATGCACAGTCTAACAATAGCAGGATGATATAGGCTGTAAATACTATGGCCTAACAGAAGAATAAACAGCTTAATGTAAAAGTATATGATCCCTGCCAGTTCTCCTAATCTCTCAGAGTAGCATGTCCAATTTCGATTGAAACAATTTGTCAGAAAAACTACATTTCATTTGCACTATAGCAAAAATAAAGGACGTCCTTTTAAAACTCTCTCTTTATCAGTTAATAAACATTCCTTTAACCTTACAGTATTTAATTTAAGGTGGGTTGTTGGATTCCCCCTCCGCACCAATGTCAAAATTAAACACATGCCCTTAATCACTAGTCTTTTACAGTACATCATCTCTCAGACGTCATAACTACTCTCTTACAGTAGATCACTAGCCTCTCACAGGTCAAGCTGAACAGAGAAAGGATCTGTAGCTCAGCATACAATGTATCAACTTTTATGAGAATCTGAGCTTAAAGCTTTAAATTACTTTAAACCGATTGCCCATTAGAATTCTTCCCCTTTATCCTGTACTCTCATTCACTTCAGGTCTTTCTAGGACGATCATCCATTTAGGGAGAATTGAATGAGCTTGTGACATTGTAAAACTCTCTTGCTTTTGCTGAAAGGGTCAGGATTGTTTAATCTGAAAAACCTACTGCCTGAGGGTTTCAGTAACTTTAGAACAACTCAGCACCTTTCAAAGTAAGAAAACTGTAAAAACTGGACAGCTGGGAGAAAACTACAGTTAGTTAAATAGAGTTTAGTTCTTTTTTTGTCAGTGTTCTTTTCATATATCTGATTACATTTTTTACTGTGCTTTAGAATCTGTGTAACTCATGAAATATGCTTAAAGGGCACCTATTTTACAAGATGTAATGTAAGGCTTTGGTGTCTGTAGAATGTGTCTGTAAAATTTAAGCTCAAAATACCCATCAGATAATTTATTATAGCATTCAGAACCAGCCCATTTTGGTGTCTAAGTAGCTGCTTCTCTCCACCCCCCATTCCAATATGTGTATCTACTTCTCATCATGCATTACGTCAGATAAACAGCAAAGTGACAAAGACAGACTTCGATGAAACTGCAATTCAGCTCATTAGTTAAAAATACCAAGTAAGCTTATTTGATGTATTTGTCGTGTAGTTTATTCAAGCCTTTCTGAAATGATGAGTCTCACATAAACGCCATTTGCTGTACACACACAGTGTTTACCGACACCATGCGGCTGCGGTGATTATAGTGGTTAGGAATTACAAGCAACAATTTTACTATCTTTATTACAAACATGCTCTGTTTTAAAAAAAATATTTTAAACTTATAAAACTTTTAAAAATTACAGAGAGTTGCAACAAATATTTTAATCCCAATTTATTTGCAAAATAATGTTCTGTGGACATGTGTGTACATGTTATTATAGAAACATGGTGCCTGTCTGTCAATTCGTTGGGTGGGGAAAACCACACTCCAACAACACACTGCGGTGGGGCTCAAAATCCTATTTTAACGTGGATCCTATTTTAACATCAAGAAATTAAAAAAATGAGAGACTTGTTGGATTTATATCACTCCAATATAACAGTGGACACACTAATAGGGATGTAAAGACCTGATTACGTGATCGGAAATCAAGCTTGATCATGCAGTTTCAGACTCCATCAAATTCAGACGTTACCTCCCGATCAGAACTCGAATATACATGTGTATATATATATATATATATATATATTCTCATAATTTTATAACACATCAATAGCTTTGTGATGGCACAGAGTTAGACTTCTTTCTTGAATGACACATAGAAACAGCAACAAGTGTGGCATGACATCACTTTTTTGAAGAGACGCTATTCGTTAAATGCTAGCAAAGTAGTACACGGAAGCAGCTTGAAGCAGAAAGTGCGAATGTCAGTGCCATAGCAAACTGTGAGATATGTAAATTTGGGATTGGGAAGTTGAGGGGCTATTTGTTTTTATATAAATTTTTTTTTTATATTTACTGTTGCACTAAAGTCAAAAACGTGAAGAACTTATGTTATTTATTACTTCAATGTTCAAGCTACCTCACAGAAGTGCTGTGTCTGTTAACAGAGTTGTTAAACATTAAAATAAGGCAAATTAAATAAAAAATAAACATTCTGGATCTGTTTCTTCCTTCTTTATGCATTATAAAGGTATCAGATCAGGTTTTGGTAGATACTCAAAATTGCATGGCTCTGAATCAGACTCGAGTGCAAAAAAAACATGATAAAGACATCCCTACACACTACATACAGACAGTTCTATCCAAGCAGCTTGCAAAAATAGATTTTAATCATTGGTGCCCTTTAAAGGCACAGCAATGGCAAGTATACAGTATGTAAGAAAGACTTTTTCCAAAACTAAAGTATATGAAAAGTAAAAAAACAGAAAAAGCTGCAAATAAACAAAACTTCCTCTATCCAACAATGCAGAATGACAAGCCTCAAAACGTAACCACTCATATTCCATGATTACCTCTCTCTGCCCTGCAAGGTCACAAAATGTGGTCCATCACGGAGAGAATCAGAGCCTCCTGCTCCATATCTGTAAAAACTGAATTACAGCCAGCTCACTCTGTCAAAGCCAATGTACCCGCGGCTGCAGAGCCAATGGATCATGATCAAGTGAAGCCAGAGCACTGAAAAACCCCACCATTGTCAAACCCTCTCTCTTCACTATACACTTCTGTCTAAACCACAGATGGGAATATACTGCATTTTAGTTGCTAACATTTACAGCTAATGAGAGAGAAATATAGAATTGGTAAACATTGCACATAGAAGACCTAATTGCCAATTACAGTCAGTTTGCAGTGGAACCAACAGAAGTTGTGCAGCAAACATGAAAAAAGACCTTTCAACAGATGAAATGTCATTTTTGATCATCTCTCTAAGCATCTGATTTATCATAGTCCATTTCCTTTACTGAGAGATGTGTTTTCTTCATACATATTTATGGATGAAATTGACATTAGTAGAGACAATTTCGATGTCAGAATTGGAGTTCTGAGTGGCACCAGTGCTGTAACTGACTACGAGTTGGCAGATATAGGTCAAGACTTTTGTCGTGTTCAAGAAAATAAGAATGGCAGAAATTCCCTGTGGGATGAATATGCAGAATAAGATGCAACTTCAGACACCACATCACTGAAACTCCTTAGCTGAGAAACCACAGAACTGGCCAAGCCACCACGGACAAAACCTACTAAAATAGTGAAACTTGACGTCACTTCAACAAAGAAAAAGTTACTTCTAATGCTGTTTTTAAGCTAAAGTAGCAAGACAACACCACTTGAGACTCGTTTAAAAGAATAATCAAATATTGCGGCACTTGTGACGACAAACATTGACAACTACAAACCAGCTCAGAGTTCATCCCAAAAGGTTTTGAAAAAGAAATGCAAAACTAATCAAACAAATCTGGTTCCAAGCGGTCAAAAGTGACTCAGAATGAAAATGCACTTACTCAATTTTGCACAGATGCATTCTAAATGTAGCACCGGCCAAGAAAACAAAACAGCTTATTGAAGAAAACCCCCTAGAAAACGATCAATAGGTAGTCATATACACTCACTGGCCACTTTTTTTAGATACATCTTACTAGTATCGGGTGGGACCCCTTTTGGCCTCAGAACTGCACTAATCTTTCATTGCATAGATTCAACAAGGTACTGGAAATATTCCTCAGAGATTTTGCTCCATATTGACTGCACATCCATGATGCGAATCTTCCTTTCAACCACATCCCAAAGGTGCACTATTGGATTAAGATCTGTTGCCTGTGGAGGCCATTAGGAGTACAATGAACTCATTGTCGTGTTCAAGAAATCAGTCTGAGATGATTCGCGCTTAATGACGTTGTGTGTTATCCTGCTGGAAGTAGCCATCAGAAGATGGGTACCATGTGGTCATAAAGGGATGGACATGGTTAGCTACAATACTCAGGTAGGCTGTGGTGTTGCTCACAATGCCCAATTGGTACTAATGGGGCCAAAGTATGCCAAGAAAATATCCCCTACACCATTACACCACCACCACCCTGAATCATTGATACAAAGCAGGATGGATTCATGGTTTCATGTTGTTGATGCCAATTTCTGACTCTACCATCTAAATGACACAGCAGAAACCAAGACTCATCAGACCAGGCACTTACCCAATCTTCTATTGTTAAATTTTGGTGAGTCTTTTTGAATTGTAGCCTCAGTTTCCTGTTCTCAGCTGACAGGAGTGGCACCCAGTGTGGTCTTCTGCTGCTGTAGCCCATCTGCCTCAAGGTTGGGCGTGTTGTGCGTTGAAAGATGATCTTCTGCATACATCGGCTGTAACAAGTGGTTATTTGAGTTATTGTTCTCTCTCTATCAGCTCAAACCAGCCTAGTCATTCTCCTCTGACCTCTGGAAAGGCATTTGCGCCCACAAAACTGCTGCTCACAGGATATTTTCTCTTTTTCTCCGTAAACACGAGAGATGGTTGTGCGTGAAAATCCCAGTATATTATCAGTTTCTGAAATACTCAGACCAGCCCGTCTGGCACCAACAACCTTGCCACATTTAAAGTAACTTAATTCACCTTTCTTCTCCATTCTGATGCTCTGTTTGAACAGCAGCAGATCATCTTGACCATGTCCACATGCCTAAATGGATTTAATTGCTGCCGTGTGATTGGCTGAGTAGAAATTTGCATTAACGAGTGTCCGCGAGTGTAGGTCTATATGCATGAAACTAACAGCACAAAGCATAGTAATCGGTTCTCATCTAAGATCATAATCATGTGTAACTCGACAAATAATGTCTTTGATACAATACAGCATGCTTAGAAACCATGGGAGGTAAAAATGCGGTGTGACTACCAACAGTCAAAAAGTACACAGCCACAAAAAGCACAAAAGATTTCATCAGTTAATAAAGCGTGAGATGGGATTTCATGGTCTTTAGAGGAAAGTAGGCATCCTGCACCTCTTCGGAGAAAATTTCCCATATATTTTCCCTTGAGTGATTCATATCTCTCCGTAGTCAGCAACTAAGACTGAAACCCCAGACCAAGCACCACATTACTGTATGCAAACAGAAAAAGAGATTTGCTGAGGATCCTGTTAAAACACTTGAATGTATTTAACATTACTATTTATATAGCATTTGGAAGGAAGAGGTAGGAATCCTTGGAACATTTTCAAGCAGAGTCAGACCGAGTCAAATTCTTTAAATACATTTTAGTATAAAAAAAATCTTCCTAGACTGTCTAAACTGCCAATGACAGCAAAACTAGTCTTAAACTTAACATTCAACCCAAATATTAGGCAAATAACTCTAACTGTGTACATGCTGTGAAAATCCAGAGGAATGTGAAAGTTAATTTTGACTTCCTGTCCACAGAAACCCAATGTCCCCCCCACATCTGGTAAAACCATACACATTTACCTCAAGATGTAGAAAAACTTCCAGGCAGGGGGCAGTAGGTTTTATAGACAGAAAACCAGATGGCCTTGAGCATGGCCAACATCAAAAACAGCCATTGATAGAAATAAGCCGAGACCTGACCTTAAGCTAATTTACCTATACACCACTGAAGTATGAAAGATGTGAAAGCCATTCTAGAAACACTTCAAGCAAAATCAAAGAAAAAGCAAACTGGTGTGATGTCATTTAAAACTAAACTAAATCAAGTCAAAACTATGTTCTTTTTTAGTTTGTTTTAGGAGTTCACAACCTACCAAAGCAAACTTTCCAAAAAAAAATTCACCCTGGGTTAGGGCTGCATGATCAATCAAAATTAAATTGCAATTGTGATTAATCAAAATCTGGTTCTCATGCACATCTTGTCAAGGAAGCACGGTTTTGTAATTAATGGTAAATGTCATCTGAAGGCCAGAAGGCGCTCTCGTATGTGGAAACTCCAAATACCCATGAAGACACCCAGGAAATCCCCATAGTGGTGGTTTAATAAAGCTTTCTAGGCCCACATGGAATCTGCACACGCAGAAATCCAGAGATTTTTAGATCACCGAGTCTATTTATTTACTTGTGTAAATGTATGTAAATTTATATTTATTTGGCTTTAAAATAATTTTTTAGTAATTCTATTGATTGCAAATTTTCATATAGTTTATTTACAATACAGTTTGTCATTTAGTAGATGTCATATATGAGACACTTGCTTTGTTTAACAAATAAGTGGATCTAATTGGATTTGCATTGTAAACATTAAATAAAAGTTAAAAGGGAATTATTTTTTATTTTATATATTAGGATTTTTGTCATGATACTCCCAAAATCATTCTGCAAAAATATTGCAGATTTATTTTACAAAATTCTCTGCAGAAATAGCGAAAAAAAGCTTGCAGATTCTCCCTGGCCCTACTAATGACAAATGATAATTAAAGGATAATCACACAACTATGGAAACATCTCTGAGATGGATTTATTTCAAACATTTGACTTAAGAATTGACTTTGGAGTAAAAACATGCCATGTTTTGTGGTATATTCACAGGCCTTCAGAAGTAGCAGCAATGCAGAGCCATAGTTTAATAAGAAGCTACACAAAGAGCTGTCATTATTTAGAACAATTATCTTCGATTTCATAATCACCTGATTCAGTCGTCTGCGATTAAAAACACGATTTGCATAGCTTGTCACTAAACTACAAACTACTGCAGCCCAAGACCAGTTACTCACTAAAGCGAAGTAGGGCTGAGGCTGGTCAGTACCTAGATGGGAGACCACATGGGAAATCTAGGTTGCTGTAGGAAATGGTGTTAGTGGGGCCAGCAAAGGGCGCTCAAACTGCAGTCTGTGTGAGTCCTAATGCCCCAGTAAAGTGAAGGGGATGCTATACTGTCAGTAAGCACCGTCTTTCGGACAAGACCATAAACAGAGGTCCTGACCCTCTGTGGTCATTAAAAATCCCATGGCACTTCTTCTAAAAAGTAGGGGTATAACCCTAGTGTCCTGGCCAAATTCCCTCCATCCATCCTTCCTTACCGATTATGGCCTCCCATCCTCATCCATCATATTGGCTCTATCACTGTCTCTCCACTCCACCGATAGCTGGTGTGTGGTAAGCTCACTGGAGCTGTTGTCCTGTGGATGCCGTTGCATCATCCAAGTGGTTGCTGCACACTGGTGGTGGTGTGAAGCTTGTTGATTATGTAATATGTAAACTGGAACTTTTCTCCAGTTCATTCACGCTGTTCAGTTCCTTTGCTGGAATCTGTTGAACAAACTGCTCAACACTTTTGTGATGTCACACTGGGCCATACATTTGCATTTCACAGCGGAAGTGATGCAACAAGACAGTGCAGCGATGTTGTCAGATCATGTCAGATATTTCAAAGTACTTCTAAACTAGACAGAACAAAGATCCAGTATACAGGTGCCCCTTCGGTTTCTGATATACTCCACTCACTTGAGTCTGGTGACAACAGTAGAATAAAAGATTGAAACAACTTTTGCTTTGACATATCCTGTTTAAACCGCTCATCTGCCTCTCTGCAGTCTTCAGAAGGATCCCACACCGTAAAAAAGAGGATGATTTATTTTTTATTGCACCACAGACTTCATCAGAAGACTTTGTTCTAATCCTTTGCATCAGATAAAAAGGTACAAGGTACTTAAAGACGTTCATGATGGAAAGAACTACAATCCCATAAAGCATTATGACTGAGAAAATGTGAAAAAACCCAACAACAACAATGAAAAACAACTTTTAATTATTAGTTTTATGTTGAATACAACACATTAAAAGTTCATTACAAAATATGCATTTGTCTACAATTATGTTAATATTTAGGGAGATCAACATCATTTGAAGATCTTCATTGTAGCATACACTACCTGACAAAAGTCTTGTCATTGATCCCAGTTGTTGGCAGAAGGTAGGGCTGCTCAGTTTTGGGAAAAATCATAATCACGATTATTTTGGTCATAATTGTAATCACGATTATTTAAAACGATTATCAGCTGAAGTCAAATTGCGCTTCTAATAATTTTTTTTTTAATATTTCCCAAATGATGTTTAACAGAGCAAGGAATTTTAACAGTATTTCCGATAATATTTTTTCTTCTAGGCTTATTTGTTTTATTTTAGCTAGAATAAAAGCAGGTTTAAACATTTTGAAACCCATTTTAAGGTCAATATTATTAGCCCCCTTAAGCAATATATTTTTTGATTGTCTGCAGAAGAAACTACTGTTATACAATGACTTGCCTAATTACTCTAATTATGCCTTTGAATTGCACTTTAATCTGATTGCTTGTATTTTGAAAAATATTATGTACTGTCATCATAGCAAAGATAAAAGAAATCAGTAATTAGAAACGAGATATCAAAACTATTATGTTCAGAAATAAGTAAAAAAAAAAAAAAACTTCTTTCCATTAAACAGACATTGGGCAGAAAAAAGGGCTGCTAATATTCAAGAGGGCTAATAATTCTGACTTCAACTGTATACATAGTTATTTTCCACCCTGCAAAGAAAAGGGAAATAAATGCAATAGAATAAAAATATGAAACAAACTTTACTTTAAGCATCTTCACTGTAAGAAAAACACTTTAGCTACAAAAGTCCTTCAGTCAAGAGCAGTGAGGGATGTTCTCGTTTTGTTTGATTAATGGTAAAAACCGGCGGCAGCGAATATTTCACACAGTCACTTCAATGGTTTCTCTTTCATGTGTCTTTTGATTCTCAACTCGTTTGTTTATTACACAAATGAGGGTTAATATTAATAATCACTAAACACCGTGTTTTGACACCTATTTGACCATTAAAGCGCTCACATTAAGATGACTTTAGATGTCTGCAGTCCTCTGCTCATCTCAGTGTGCAAATGAGACCGAATGCTGACCGGACGCATTCTTCTGACTGTGTATGCGTGCTGCACACACACATAAGCACGCACTCTTTCGCGCTTTTAAGAGCAACACGTGTACCACTGGAAAGGGGATGGTATAGGATGCAATAATCATTTTTTCATAATTTTCATCATTTTTCATAATCGTTTGAAGCCAAAATCAAAATTGAAATTGGATTTTCGATTAATTGCACAGCCCTAGCAGAAGGTAGATTTTTCTGATGAATCATCTGTTGAACTGCATCCCAATCATCACACATACTGCTGAAGACCTATTGGAACCAGCATGAATCTAAGATTCTCATAGAAATCAATCAAGTTGGGTGAATGAAAAAAATCATGATTTGGGGTTACATTTACTTTGGGGACAGGCAAGAGATCTGCAGAGTGGATGGCAACATCAACAGACTGAATTATCAAAACATTTGTGCTGCCCATTACATTACAAACCACAGGAGAGGGCAAATTCCTCAGCAGGGTAGCACTGCTTCTCATACTTCAAAGTTCCATAGCCTCCACTTCAAAGTTCTAGAAAGAAAAGAAGTTTAAGGTGCTCCAGGATTGGCCAGCCCGGTTACCTGAAATGAACATTATTGAGCATGTCTGGGGTAAGATAAAAGAGGAGGCATCAAAGATAAATACAAAGCTTGATAAACTCTGTGAGTACTGCAAGAATGCTTTCTTTGTCATTCCAGATGACATTATTAATAAATTATTTGAGCCATTGCAGAGAAGTATGGATGCAGTCCTCCAAGCTCATGGGAGTCATCCACAATATTAATTATTTTTCTGTACTGTACTTTATATTCTATACTGTACATTATTTCTGTTAAGTGACAAGACTTTTGTCTAAGCAAAGTCAGACCTTATGGTCCTAATTAAATAATTACAAATCAAGGCCGGATCATATTTTATTTATTTTGGTAAAATAAGCGTAATCTAGAGGCTTTTGCCTTTTATATAAGCCACGTCTGATACCAAATGATCAACTAGAAGTCAAGTTATTATTTATTTAGTGTAGCTTTTCTGAATTAATTATGTTATTACATGATTGTTTTAAAATAACTTGAATTGATCTGAACAGATGGGTTCAACAAAAACCTACAATTGTGTAACAACCTCAAAGCTTACAACAAGGTCCATCTTAAAATCATTATCAGTTACTATAAAAATCAGTTTCAGTGCGGAGAAAAAAAAGGTTTTAATGTTTACTTGTTTACTACAATTTCTTGATGCTTTGTCTGTAAATGAGAGTTTTATATACATTTTCAAAACACAATTGAACAATTCACATGTAATAGCAAGGAGGCTTTGGTACTTTTTCAAATGCAATAACATAGACCAATCATGAACATAATTGTGTATTGACAAGCTTTTAGAGACCCAGATCATGAAACAGATTTTTTTCAGAGATTGTTAGAGCGAGTGTTGATCCTTTTTGCTAATTTGCTTTCTTTTTAAAATACTTATTTAATTGGGCTGTGGGGTTACAATCTTAGTTAAGCAAATGTTCAACTTTATACAAAATCAAAAAGCACTGGGATGAAGAAGTGCCAGTGAAACGCCAAGCAAAATGAAACCTGAGCAGATGGAATTCCAGTGCAAATCATTCATATGTCCCTTCTTGAATGCAGAATGGCTCACCAACAATTTGCAAAGAAATTTGCTCCGCTCAACTTTCACAAATAAGACCTACTGAGTGCACCTAAAAAGTATGTAAGAATGTTTAGATAACATTTTAATGAAGTACATTAAAAGACCTGAAAGGAATGAATGTTGAGAATCAGACACTCACAACACATGCGGTGTCCTGAGGAAAGTTCCAGATAGATTGATCTTTCTGCTGTCATCAGCAGAAAAGGCCCACAGGACATGACAGGTATTTTGTCTTCATTTGCTTCCCATGAAGTACTTTGAGCGCTTCTTAAGGACACCAGCGGAATGTTCAAGAGCATTTTTAATACTACCTGATGTCAGAACATCAAAATTTCTATGTTTACTGGGTTGAGAAAAATCTGAGTGACATTTAGGACAGAAGGAAATTGTCCTTCAGCTCTTTTCAGTGGACAAGGCTTTCAACAAACACTAAAAAGAAACTAATGGATGCAGTGAATGATGGACTGATTACATGAATCTTAAAAGCAGAGATGTGAAGATGTGCCAGATAGCAACACGCTTCGAAAAGGGGATAAAGTAATGGCCAAAGGGTTTGTTGTTAGAATCTTCCATAATTTTACGAGGTTTTAAATGGAAAACATCCTTATTCTAACAGCATTCTCACTTTAAAAGGATTTTGGCAGAGGTAAAACCCTTTAACCCCACTAAGTGCTCCAAACCACATTTCTGCCACAGTCTCAATGCCAATGTTCTGCCACGAGCAGATAAGAGCCTCAAAACCAGCCACAAACACTGCAGCAGAATGAATTTTGGAGCCTGCTGAAGACAAGCATCCAAGAACCAGACACAACCTTTCCATCTATTAAACCAGTTACAAATGCTTGTTAAAACCGAGGTCAGCAGAGCCAAGCAACCATCCCCCACTGAGCAACCTTAGGGAGCCGAAAACGGATGATTCTGACTGCAAACAGCTTCAATGAAGCTTCAGCCAGAAAAAAGAAACAAATCAGTCTGAACCTTAATATTCAGAGAGTCCCTACTCCATTATTGTTCTTTTAAAGCCTAAGCTAATAAGTCTGGAGTGTTGAGAAAGAAGGAGGCTAGAAACAGAGGTAGGGGCTACATTACTGCCTGACCCAGTTAGAATAATTGATTTCATGTGTCAACTGAGTCAAGTTAAGTTGAGCAGTAATTCCATGGAAGCAGAATAGAATTAATCAGGCTCAACCCTGAGCGGCAAACAGGGAGACCGAAGGCAAAAACTCAACAGGCACAAATGCAGGGAGAATTCACGATAGGCCCTGGTTATTAGGGGTGTCAAAATTTATTGGTATCGGTTCAGTAATAGATCATAACCGTTTATTACATGGTGACGTCATTTATCTCATTTGTATATTTCACATGTATTCAGAATAAGCATGTGTAAGTAATATGAAACATTTACATATCTTTAGCGAGTTTGTTATTTAAGATGTAGAACTTAGGAGTAGTGGCTGCATAGAGAGACCCGGAAATGCTGCTGAAGATCATGGGTGTTTACAGTGGTTTGACTGATAAATATGAATTTCTAGCTAAATTGTTAGCGGTGCCAAACAGCATTTCTCATTGTTTACATCCTTGTTTAATTCATTGCTACAACATACTATTAACACTAGAAACTATGCATGTAATAGATCAATTTTAACAAATAAAATACTTACAGGTTGTGGCTCACAATTCACAGTTTTGTCTATTATGATTGGAGGAGTTTTTAGCCGAATCCAGCACTGAACTGAGAGATTCCGGAAGCTGTCTTTTGTCAAATGCTAGCGCTATATATTTTTTTATTATTCTCTGGAACATAATTAAAATACATTGTAAGCACTTCTCTCTTTGTGCCGTGTCCTTTGTAAGCCCAAATACAGAAACAGAACAAGCTCTGTGGAAATAGCAGATTGGACAGCATTTTAACTTTCTCTGCTATAACATTACAATGCCTCTGGCCATGCACCATTGCTGCACAGAATGTATGTACATGGGAATGCACATAACCTAAAGCTATTATAATCTCATTAAACAGTATTAAATACATTAAAAATGTATTTTTTGTAGTCCATAATCTTTGTTCACGGTAGGCTTTGCTAAGTTAAGCCTATAAAAGCCATGGGCTGCGTCTGAAACCGCATACTTCCATACTATACAGTATGCTAAAATCAGTATGTGAGCCGAGTAGTATGTCCGAATTCATAGAATTCGAAAAACAGTATGCGAGAAGTACCCGGATGACTTACTACTTCCATCGAGATTCTGGAGTGCGCATCCCATGCATGCTGCGCTATCCCATGATGCCCTGAGATAATTCATGAATGGGAGTAAAATGACACAAATTACGCAGGTATGTCAAGTGACTATGTGAAAATGGTGGATGTAGTACGTCCAAATTCCATTCATACTTTTCACAATCATATTGTATAGAACGTACTTTTCTAACGGCCGAGTAGTATGTTTAAATTCAAATGCAGTACCTACTGAGTAGTCGGCGGTTTCGGATGCAGCCATTGTCTCCTATTGCATTAAACTTTGACCATATTACATTCAGAGATGTTGTTTATGCTTACACAGCTACATTACGCGTCAAATAAAGTTTAAAATAGGATACCCTTGTGGACCACCTCTTTTAAAAAACCTGAATGAAAAAAAAAGTCTGAATGGACTTCTGTTGCAGCAAATTCCACAACATGTTTCTGAATATCCAAAATAATGTCCCTGCTAATGAACCCCAATTTAAATCCTTCTAAATCTGTCTGCTTGTTCAAAGCAAGACATTCAACTCAAAGCAGTGTTTAAAAAAAACCCCAAACAAACAAGAAAGAAGCATTCAGCTTTTTTGCAATAATTCCAGAACTATTCCAGTCTCTATAAATAGAAAGAACTCTAAATTAACAGTGCAAGTGCTTTGCTAGAACAGGCTGTTTTCTCAAATGCTATTGGAAATTGAACCATTCAGTCTAAAAAACCATTTAAATATATTTATCAATCACTCTCTGCAGTCTTTGGTCCATTCATTTTGAACAGAACAAAAACATTATCCATCTAAAAATACATTTATTATTAATCATGGTTTTATACAGCTCAAACTGCACATATTTTCACATGCAGACTAGTGTTCTGATATATTATCTGTGTAAATTAATAACACAGACATGCTACAATATTCACCCCTTTTTACACGCTCGCCAGCTATGTACATAAAACTAAGAAATGCATGCTCTCAAAAGATAAGATTTGAAAAGATATGCTACATTTTGAACACTGTAGCCCAAGGGTCCTTTATCTTGCATAAAGTGTGTCACAAAAAAACACATGGTGAAAAACAATATGCCATCTTCTGTGACAGAAACGCTACGCTAGCTCCTTATATCAGTCTTGTGATATTAAAGCTCTCTTATATAAGCTAGACAGAGATCAAAATGACCATATTACCAAAGACAGTCTTGACACAAACTCATAACTATATCCATAGATGAAAGTAATCCTATTGTCAAAGGAAAAACCTGGAATATATTGCATTATAAAAACCCTTTGATGTTCTTTCTGCCAAGGGCTCTTTCCTAAAACTGATTTTCTAAGGCAATGAATTGCACAAATAGCATGTAATATCTCACAAATTGAATAGTAATTTGGTTAGAAAAGCTTTATTTCCATGAGGAAATTAATTGGTCTGGTTAAATTTAGATTAATTAGAGCCGTAATTAGATTAATTATGGACTATGCCTAGTGGGGAAAAAATACATACTTGATAAACCAGTTGGAGGCTTTGTGTGTGTGTGTATACATTGTACACTTAAAGAGCAACTAATATACATTAACAAGGGTCATATAATGCTTTTAAGGGTCTCCAACAACCGGCTGATATGCATGCAAGGTCAAAAAACGCTTTCATTGTTTTATAACATGCATTTGTTTTTACCTAATTATGCCAGCAACTCCCATATGATTTGTTCAGCGATTCATTTGCTCCAAAACCCCTCCTTGGTGCAAAGCTAATCTGCGGTAATTGGACCGATGACAGTAGGTTGCGATTACTCGACAACATTCAGCGCGAGTCAGAGTGAAACACCCACCACGGCTCATCAACAATATTGAAGTAGTCAGAGTGCATAGTGTACGTGTGAGCATACCTGCCAACACTCTTGTTTTTCCTGGGATTCTCCCATATTTTAAACCCATCTCCCACCATGCTCCCGTTTTGTTATTTATCCGAGAAAACTCCCGTTATTTCAACCCAAAACTTGACCGCTGCACGTGTGTAAGAACAGCTGACTGTGGCCATATCAAATGACAAACAGCTGTGGAATGCGAGCTCACAAACGCATTTAAATCCCTAAACAAAGCAGCACGCGTCACATTTTCAACGTGGCTTTAGACGCAATATAACAATATAAAAAGTTAACCAGATGCAAAACAAGCAGTTACAAGTATCAAACCACAATTATATACATAATTTGCAAGCTAGAGAAAACAAGGAGGCAGCCATTTTAAATCGCACTTGTAAAATAGAGGAAGAAACTGATCAATAAACTGTGTACTGTAAAGATTCCTGTCTCACACATCAATAGTCTTTTCTGATCCTTCTTTTAACAAACGGCTGACGAATCCTCCGTTGTAAGCATGTAGGAAAAGGCTGGGTCAATAATGCTGAGGTAGTTTGCAAAAATATAACCTCAACCACTGACTCTTCACAGTTTCATATTTGGTAGAAAAAATAACACTAATTTTCTCTTTAGACTTCCAATAATATCCAGCTGAGCACAGCATCTTCACGACTTGATTCAACTGGGATCTGCTACAGTGTTCATGGGCGGAGCTGCAGGTTTCAATTTTCCCGGGTTTGTGCGTGCAACAATTGGGCGAGGCTTAAGTTTTGTATCGAAGTCACACCAAAATGGCTAAAGACTCATTATCAAGATGATTCATTTTAAGCATTATAGGTCGACACTTTTATTGATGAATCAATAGTTTTAAACACTGTGCACTTTCAGATTTAAGTCTTAGCTGGATATTTTACTTCATTTAAGAGCTGTGTTACACACTACATGGTCGTTTTGAAAAACACATAATGGGGGTTCTTTAAAGTCAAAGCTGAACTGGTAACTGAAAGGTTGTAGATTAAAACCTGAATAGAGATGATCAATAAAATATCTCCACAATGCCCTTGAGGAAGACACTTAACCCAAGGCTGTGGTCTATGTGATCCAGTTGTCACTTTTATCCAAAGCCTCTATCTGTACAAAGTAGTAAACAACAGTAACTGAATTCAGAAAGAGTAGAACTGACTCCATGCCATATAACTTTTTGATTTGTATAGATGAAATTAATGTTTACAACCATTACTTGACAGCGGCACTTTGGTATGTGGAAAAAAATCTGTTGTAGATTAGCTCTTCATTCAAATGCAGCTGAAAATGAACAAATGTGGTGGCTATGTTAGAGGCTGAGACATTGTTTCCAAAAGATTACTGGGGGTTTTAGATTCGTTAGATTAACATTACAATTGAAGGATCAGGTCCTAAGGCGAGGGTGGAACATTTTCACAATACCAACCAGACTGCAAATTACATTTTCAGTGATACTGTGTGACATCACAATAATTTTGACTATGCAGAGCCTCTCGCTTTTTTGATCAGTGCGTCTTTATTCATTGTGAGAAACCACACAAGAGAAAGGCTCAACCACAAATAACATGGAAGATCCTTTCATCACAGCACATTCTTCAAAATGTTCTGGCTCAAACTACAAACAGACAAGGACAAACAACATGAAACAGAAATCAATAACTAGAATTATTCTGAGAAACGAAAAAGACAAAGAAACGGAGGCAGGCAGACTGAAGTACAGGAAGCCCTTACGAGTTTGATGGCACAGTACTTGCTTACTGTATGTATACTGAATTAGCGCTTAAGTAGATTTCCATGTATTCAATAAAGTGGTGTAGTAAAATTGGTGTGGTAAGTGCTTTAGGCCTTGCTAAGCAATTACAGAAAGATGGATAGTTTTAAATTCTGATTGGATGAGCCATAACTGGGAACACTTTTTTTTAGATTAATGTTCCAAGCGGCATAGTATGACTTCATAAGACTTGGAACACAAGTCATATAGACTACTTTTATGGTGCTTTTTGAGTACTTTCATGCATGTAAGTGCAATGAAACCTTTCCAGAAACACTTAATACAGAAACCTAAGGCTCACCAGAAAAATGTACCTCTACTAGGCATGGGCTGGTATCATATTCTGACGGTATGATAGCATAGGAGAAAAATATCAGGATTTCACACTATAACGGTTTTGTGATTACTGCTCGAAAATGGGTTCATTTAAAATGTCTGCGAAAAAAAACTAATTTTCCCCCATTGAAAGTAATACATCTTATTTTAAGAAATATTTGTAATATTTTGAAACTATAAACATATCAGACTAAATAATTCAAATAAATCATTGACTTCTGAAAGTTTTTTACAACTTAAAAAGGCATTACAATAAAAAAAGAAAATAATAAAATAGTCGTAAAAAACACGTAAAACAGATCTAGACTGTAGGAATGGTATGAAAGAACATTTTTGCATTTTTAAAATCATGACTTTTCCAAACCACTGTAAACCTTGAAATCTGTTACCATCCAATACCTAACTCCTTCTTAAATTTGCAACAACAATGCAACAACAAAAAAAAACAACAAAAAAAAAAAATAATAATAGCAGTTTGTAGTTAATGACCACTAGAGGCAGTAAAACAAACTGTTTCTACAAAATTATGATAATGGCACAGATAATCAATTAAACACATATGGTACTTTGTACTATATGACTTTACGTGCTCAAAAGAAAAGTACCTTATTGGGCTTTATTTGTAAAATCTGATCAGAAAAAATTTTTTTTTTTACAATAATAGTCTCTTATAGGGCTGGGCGATTTATCGAAAAGTAATCAACATCGACATTCAGAACCTATAATCGATTTTCAATTCATTACAGCGTGTGGAGTCACGTGACCTCAACACGTGATCTCAATCGCATCTGATCTCCGCTGAAGCAAGATGATGGACTCATTCTTGAGTCGTTCTTTGCACTTCATTGACAATGATTAGAAGCTGCACCATAGATGCCTCGAGACGGCATATTTTCCATTATATTAAAATCATTATTCATATTAAATCATTTGTTTACAGAAGATGCAAGAAATGTACTGTTTAAAATATTTTTTACATTATATGCAAGAGTTATTTAATTTAGAATAGACACTGCTTATTTTCCACTTTTAGTATGAAAACACTGAAAATAGTTTATTTTGTTTACAAATGCGCAAGGTATTTATTTTCACTTTTTAATAACAAAAACACGACTTTTGGTTTTAGGCATTGTGTGTTTTAATGAGTGGTTCAACATTGATTTTCAACAAATAATCATAGATATTTGATGGTGTGTGTTTGCTTCAATTATTTTAATATCAAGTAATGCACCCTTTATTCAATAAGTGAGCATATTATTTACTGTACAACACCTGTCAGTAAACTATGAGGACAATAAATAAATAAATAAATAAATAAAATAACTGTACATTTATCGTAATTGAGTTTAAATGTTTAATTAATCGAGATTCTGATTTTAGGCCGAATCGTCCAGCCTAAGTATCTGATTAATCTAGATTCATCTCAAATCTAATGCCTTGTTTCCACTGAGTGGTACTGTTCTGTTTTTTTGGGTCTCTTCTTTGTTTTTTTCGCGCATTACTCGCATTTCCCAGTGATGGGTTGCAGCTGGAAGGGCATCTGCTGCATAAAGCATGGGCTGGATAAGTTGGCAGTCCATTCTGCTGCAGTGACCCCAGATTAATACAGGGACTAAGCCGAAAAGAAAATCAATGAATGAATGAATAAAAGAATGAAGGAACGAACGAACGAACAAACAAACGAATGAATGCAAGAAGCACTTCAATAATCATGTGCACATTCAGCTCAAGTTTGTTTTTTCAAATATAGATGCACGGCGAGCACAAGCAAATAAATTAAGAGCTAACAATAAGACACCTAGCAGATTCTGTTCTTCTTGGCTTTGAGGCTGTTCATCAAGACACCAACAAGGTTATTTGCGTGTTTGAGTTTGGGTTGGTGTCTTGGCTGTGTAATTGAAAATGGCGCTTCCTGTGTTTTTATTCTACTGACTTGTGCATGCACTTGTGACGTTTCTCTGTAAACCAATAGCGTTCAGTTGTGCAGCTAGCTCCACCTTTTGGTACCCTTTGGAAATGGTACACAAAAAGTGGAATGGTATTGTTCGCTTTTTGATAGTGGAAACGGACATAAAAGCGTACCGAACCGTACCACTCAGTGGAAACAGTCCATAAAATATCGGCCTGGCCACATATCACAGAAACCATTTTGCTGCAAATTTCGCATATTGCCTAATTGAAAATGGCAATTTGTTATGGGGTTAAAGGCCAAAATATTGCTGATGATACAACTTTCATTTTTAGGGAAAGAACAAATTATATGGCTGCTATGACTTACAGAAGCTGGCGGTCACCACATACTGTATGGTTGCTTTAGCAAATTACTGTTTGTGTTATTGTTAATAGTTACATTTAGAGTAGGAGTTAAGGAAGGTGGAATGCTATATTTAAAGTTTATGTACTAAACAATTTCAAAGTATCCAAAGTTTTGAAAAAGTTTGCTTACCAAAATTTTCTTACATACCATTCCTAAGCATACCTGCCAACATTTGTCTCTGAAAATCCGGGAGACCGGTAAGGGGGGGTGTCTAGGTGTTGAGGGTGAGGTGTCTGAATAACACAGTTAAGTAACTGTGCTATGCACTGGGTTTCGGGCAGCTGCTGAGATTGGATACTATACCAAAGTTGGTGATCCGGGGGGTGTTATAGACTGTACCAAAAAGCATTTTAAATGAAAATTCTGGAAGAAATAACAACAGTAGGGTGGCAGGAGATAGGTCTGAAATACGGAAATTCAAGAGTATTGGCAGGCATGTTGCTAAACTATGTGTACGATTTTTTTTGTTTACTTTTTTTTTTTCCCAAAAGATCGCCAAAGATGTAATTTTAAATTGTAAAGAAATCTCTGTTTTTGACAAATGAAGACAGCAGAGGTCAATGATTCATCTGAATTATTTAGCCTGGCATGTTTACTGCTCCAAAATATTTTAAATAATTCTCAAAAAAGAATTTATCATGTGCAAAGGGGAAAAGGTTGTATTTTACCCAGACATTTAAAAAGAACATATTTTAGAGTAGTAATTATAATACAGTGAAACCATGATAGTTTTATCCAAGGCTATCATACCATCAGAATCTCATACTGGCCCATACCTTTTATGTACAATAACTTTCGTTTCTAAACTGCAGCAGTATGTACAAAAAAACAACACCATACAGCATTGCAAACATTTCTTTGCCAGATAATTAGCTTTAGAGCCACTCACTAGCCATTTCAATTTCAAAGCGTAGCAAATACTGCAAGAAGCAATGTAGTATAATTTAGCAGAAATGTCACCACTGGAACATCTTTCCAAATGAGTCTGGGTTGCAATAAAGAAAATAAAAAACAGGAGAAGCAAACACATGCCATGCTGCTAGAATCACAAGGTCACATGAACAGAATGATTACCATCAATCACAGTCTTATATCCCAAACCCTGGTGGAGGTCTGACAGATGAAGAGGGCAATAATGAGGCACACACTGTAGCTCTGACTGGCAATAAGGGAAAAGAAGACCACAGCTTATAAAGTACAAGATAAAACCAGGCAGCCAAGATGTCTTACAGCTGCTTGCAGTTAACAGACTCCAACAGGAGCTGCAGCAAACACCCAAGGTCAAAACAAAAGACCTACAACTCATGAGTCGATTTGGTGCACTGGACTACATAGTTTAAATATAAGCTGCAAAATAAACTGAAAAGTACAAGAAAAAGATTGTGGATGGCAACTGCCACTTTCAATCATAATCTGTGTGTTTTTGTACAGCATAGTAAACTATGTATAAAATGTTTAGTGGGCAAATAAAATAACTAAAAAAAGACAGTCTGTTAATGTAAATGTCTCATAATACAAGGTGTGAACAGGCATTAGATAACTTCTACAGTATTGCCTATATACTGTGCAGAAAAGCTATTTATATTACTTGCAATTAGTTTAGCTATCTCTATTTATATTATTTACATTTTGATAAATACTTCCATCCTATTCATGCATTAATAATAATAATAATTCCTTACATTTATAGCACTTTTCTGGATACCCAAAGTGCTTTACACAATGGGGGTAATCTACTCATCCACCACTAGAGTGCAGCATCTACCTCAGGGGTGTCCAAACTCGGTCCTGAAGGACCTGTGTCCTGGAGAGTTTAGCTTCAACCCTAATCAAACATACCTGAAAAGAGTTGGAGCTAAATTCAGCTGTACACCGGCCCTCCAGGACCAAGTTTGGGCACCCATGATCTACCTAGATGACACGAAGGCAGTAATAATGCACCAGGCCATACACCACACACCAGCTGATTGGTGGAGAGGGGACAGAGTGATGAAGTCAATTAAGATATGGTTAGGAGGCTATGATGGACCAAGGCCTGTGGGTAAATTTGGCCAGGATGCCAGCATTGCACTCTTACTCTTTTTCGAAGGACATAATGGGATTTTTAAAGACCACTGAGAGTCAGGACCTCGGTTTACAGTCTACTTCGAAAGACGGTGCTCACTGACAGTATAGAGTCGCCGTCACTATACTGGGGAATTAGGACCCACACAGATCGCAGGTTGAGTGCCCCCTGCTGGTCTCACGAACACCACTTTCGGCAGCAACCTAGATTTCCTATGTGGTCATGATTAAATGGTTATTGTAAATTGTGATTAGCTAAAAGAAAAACAAATAATCTAAATGATTATGATTGTAAATAGAATTAAATCAATACAACAAAATGAATCAATAGCATCAATTGTGTGAAACTAATTGTATTTATGAATTTTTACAATATATTACAGAAACAGTTCACCTAAAAATAAATAAATAAATAAATAAATAAATAAATAAATAAATAAAATGACCTCATAATTTGTTCTTCCTCATGTGATTTGAAACCTTTAAGAGTTTCTTTATTCTGTTAAAAAAACAAAATAATATATATATATATATATATATATATATATATATATATATATATATATATATATATATATATAAAATCTTGCTGGCATCATCGACTTTCAAAGCAGAAAATAAATACTAAGAAGGCAAATGGATGACAGCTACCAGTTTTTTTTCATTATATCTTATTTTTTTAATAAAATAAACGTTTGAAATAGAATTAAGGGGTGGCACAGTGCAGCAGTGGCCTCGCCTCAAAGCAAGGAGGCCGCTGGTTCAAGCCTTGGCTGGATGAGTTGGCATGTCTGTGTGGAGTTTGCATGTCCTCCTCGTGTTTGTGTGGGCTTCCTCCAGGTGTTCCAGTTTCCCCCACAAGTCCAAAAACATGTGCTATAGGTGAATTGGGTAAGCAAAATTATAGTGTATGTGTGTGAATGACTGTGTATAGATGTTTCCAAGTGATGGGTTGCAGCTGAAAGGCCATCCACTATGTAAAACATAAGATGGATAAGTTGGCGGTTCATTTTGGTGTGGCAACCCTAGATTATTAAAGGGACTGAGCCGAAAAGAAAATGAATAAATAAATGAAATAGAATTTCAACAAGTGAATAGAGTAAATGATGGCAGGATTTCAATGCCTGAGTAAATTATATTTTTATCTCATTTAAAATCATTAGTAAAAGTTATTAATATGATGAAAGGAGTTTGCTAATGTATGACATTCAAAAGCAATCACTCATAAGGTTTCACTTTAGTTAGATGCCTTGCTAAGTTTTGGAACGAAGTCAAAATGTGCACAATAAATAACAGACAATAGTACTCAGCAAGACTGAATAATGCACTTCTTTAACTTGCTTATATTCTCTGTAAATTGGACACTCATTAGTGTTAGCTAGCTAAAAAGACTGATGAAGTAGCTTTGGAAGATAAAAGAAAATAATTAGATTACAGTTTTTAAAACCACATTATAAACACCTAGACACACACACACACACACACACACACACACACACACACACACACACACACATTAATATGAATGTTTACTTTGTGCACACATACTCTGACACTGTAATATCTGAGGCGTCAGTACAATACTACAGAGACTAATTTTTAAAGAATAAAACAAAAAAACACGATTACACAACTAGGTTGAATTAAAAGGATTTATCTGAGAATTGCATTGATTGCACTGCTTTATTTGAGCATCTATGGGCTTATTGTGCACCTCTGAAGAGAATACAGAGACATTTATCATGTAATCATATCATAGCATGAATCAAATCTATTGACTGGAACATGATGAATCTCTCAAGATTCAAGATTTGACTTTTTCAGAGCATAGCTGCAAGAAAGAAAGCCCAACCGCACAATATAAGAAATACTTAATTGTTGAAAGTACATCACAGCATCTCTTAAAGGCACATGAAACGAATTTTCACACATTAAGTTCTTTGATTAATGTGGAATTCTAATGTGAGAAAGAAAATAATTATGCAAAGCATCTTTTTTCTCTTCGTTTTTTGGCTATAGCATCACACTAATGTAATACCCCTGTGCATGACAAATGACAGTGTGCAAATGCTCAATAAGCTGCTCCTCCTGGCAACCTGACTGATTCTGACAGCAACATCTGCTTGTCTAAAAAGTTAAACTACTGTATAGGGTTGTAAGTGCACATGGATAGTGACCCAAAGCTAAAATGGAAAAATAATCGTAGCTACATTGTTTAATCCAGCAAAGGTTCATTGGAAAGATGTGTTACAGCCATTTTTGTGAAACCACGTACTTTTGACTGCAGTTTCTAAAAAAATGAACACTACAGGGCAGTTGACAACAACAACTTTTGTTCCACTAATGATATTTACATTGGTTTAGGTCTTAAATGTATAACAAAACACACCCTAAAGTAAAAAATTTCAGTAACACAGATTTGTCATCTAACACATACAGTGAAACATACCCAGAGTAACTGATTCGAATGTTATCACTCGATTAAATGGGTGTTATTAGTGGTTATCAGCTGATATGGGCCAGTAGGAGCCTTCTGCACTTAGCACATGGCTATGGCCCGGAATTAACAAGAATTATCTATAGTATTTATTTAATGTACCAATAACTGTATTTTATTAACATTAACCACTACTCCAACCGTAAACCCAACCGTCACAGTAATGTAAAAACAGGTCTGGATCTGGGGTCTTGTCTATAAGTATAGCTGATTAACCGTGTGGATGGATGATAACAGCCTTCTGAGCCTACCAGTAGGAGCTAATTGCCACAATCCCCAGTGATCTAATCCTTACAGATTGCTGGTAAACACAAAGATCACATAAAACTACAAATCTGCCGATATATGGACTTTAAGATCTAGTCATGCAACAAACACACACCTGCTCCAAGTCTCCATTGATTAGACTCGCACAGCTGAAGCTGCTTATGGACTTATTACTGGACTATTTATACAGCACACAAACAAACAGAAGTGCTGAGTCTTGTTATACTGAATGTGAACATTAGGATGCGTTTTCCTTGCCTTGTCTTGCCCTGTTTGTGACTCTCGCCTTGTATTTGTTTGTTTACATTGCCTGCTGCCTGCTTGCACTGACCATCTGACTGATATTTGACTACGACTGTGCACTTCTGTTTGCCCGTGTTGACCATTGCTTGCCTGACCATCCTACTAATAAATCCTGCATTTGGATCCACACTATAAATCACTATAACATAAAAACAAAATGTTTCTCTTCATGTATATATATAAAATAATTTCCAACACATCAATCATTTAGCCAATCATCTTTCCAATAACTGGCTAAAACCTAGTTGGTTATAAACAGTGGCACAAGAAATTAAAAATACAATTGATTGGTATTTTGGGCCTTTTAATTTGCTATTAACCAATTAATAACGTAAAATATGAAAAAAATTAGTGCACAAACTATGAAATGGATGAATTGTGTGCTTCTTTTGTGAATAATAGTATGAAAAATACAGGTACTTATATATATATATATAAAAAAACTATACATTCCTATGAATCTGGAAATAAACTAAGTTGTATAAAACTGTATTAAGTAAAAGAAATGACACATTTGTGTAATATGGTATTGAGAATGCTAGAATAAAACAGAAATAAGCATCAACAATAATGCATCAACATAATGAAATAAGCATCATTAATAAAGCAGATTTTATAAACTCCTTCAGTATACTGTACATGAGTGCATAAATGAAAGAAAATATATGAAAATGAAAAAGCACATACGCATAAATTCAAATAACTAGAATATAAATCCAGTCTCAAAGCAATGTATGCACACCCTGTTCAACCATCTTTAAGGAGGGCAACAAAGGTAAAACAAAATGTCCTGGCTCACAGTACAAAAGAAGAGAGACTGAGCCAGGCCAGCTAAAGGGAACATGGGGCCAGAAGTGAGATGAAAGGCTAGAAGCATAAAGCAGCAGTGGGTGGTGATGGGTTTCTTTATCTTGACTCCGCAATAAAGAAACAGCGATGCCATAAGTGATCTGCTTTTCTGACAGAAGACTAGCCGTGTCAATGGCGGTAAAAGGCCATGCTGTACTAAAAAAAAATCTGCCTTTGAGAAAGCTGCAGCAACAGGGCTGATTGCTGTCGGATAGTATGCGTCAAAAGCACAGGTCTGTTATGGTTCAACTCCATTCTGGACTTGATGAACTTGAACATTCTAGTAGACAAATGTGTAGTTTTCTGAAAGCGCTTTATTTCCCTGCTTTTCTTTTTGTGTCTTATTTAAATGTGTAATTTTTGTCACCAGTGTCACCAAATATCGGTAAAAATGTAACAATTGTATTTATCAGGAAAACACTAGTGAAAAGCTCTAGACTAATTGTTAGGGAAGGAGGGTATTGACTTAAAATATATCTAAATGTATCTTCTTTAGAATAATGTATTAATTAAAATTTTTATTGTAATATTTTATTAACTTATATATTCATCTATTCATCTACAGTATCACCATAGACTTTAAAATATATAGACGCAGTATCGGTGATTTCACCCAAAGCTTTCTGAAGAGCACAACTTCAAAAGAAAAGGTAAATGCACGTGTTGTATGTTTGTAAATCAGCGTATTTATCAGTGAAGAAAACCTTTATGAAATGTATAGTTCCATAACATTGCATACACTAACATTTTGCAAGTACACAGGTTTCTGGGGCCTGTATAGAACTGAAATGGGAATTAACTTGACTTTGAGAGAAAAAAAAAAAAAACTTTATGCCAGAGGGGAAAAAAAAAAAACTGAACAAAGAGTTTGCTTTAATCCAACCAAAATTACCAAATGTGAACACAACCTAAACAATATGAGAGATAAAGCAGATATTTTGTGTCTCTGCATTTTACCTTGAGAAGGGAGAAATCACTCTAACAGAAGTACTGTAAACTACGCATATCACCTTGAATGATTAAGGACCCCCTGAAGGTGAAATATGGCAGATCTGATAGAACTGTTAAGGCTAGCTGCAGGATTCATGTCCAATTACCTGAAGGTCAAACACCAAGTGAAACAGAGGGTATTCACACCGTGCACAAACAGTGTGATCACATATCGCTCGGGTTTTACCACACAGTGTGCATCTTTAATTATAGTATGGTTAAGAAAACCATGTGAAAATTCAACTCACTGAAATACTAGTTTAATATAGCAAACACTTCCTATGATCAATCTTGAATAACAGAGCTCGATAGAAATTACAATAAACCCATAAAAAAATGTAATTATTAATTCTTAAAGCTGCAATTAATAGATAAAAATGTATTTGATCAATAAAAATGAATTAAAATGAAAATGTTTGGATTTAAGTAATACTAATATGATTAATTGTCAAATAATACAATTTTATATTATCATTGTTAAAAGAAATTGTCCTGCTTAATATTTTTTGGTGAAACTTTTAAATGTCGCATTAAAGGGCCATGCCCTCCGCATTTGCATGTATGCCTAATTTAGGTTGTTCATCCGGACCTAATGAGCGCTGTAATCAAGCTCTGAGATCATAAAAAAAAGCTCAGAGATCATATATCTATATATAATGTGCATAACATGCACGCCTCATGCTGCGTTTGATTAGCAACAACGTTTTTTAGTAAGACCACAATGATAATTTACTGAACAACGACAGCACGAGACATGTTTCCAACTCGACTCAGGACGCAAAATGCCAGATTTATAGATTATACATTTATTCATCTCCACTCCGAAGAGGCATAAGGTATGTTTAGTTACATCTTTTGTTAATTTATCATGTTTACTGTGAAATTTCATGCGCATGTTTCAACAAACACGTGTAGACTGTTGAATTGTGTCAAATCACTCAAACGTGCTCAAATGTCATGTTCATGGAGAGGTTGATATTAACTCTGTGTTTTCTTTGACTGTCGCTTCAAAATACAACGCCATCTCTGTCACTCCCTTTTGTCAGGTTTAATTATAATCTAGCCTTTATCCACAACAGATCTGGCAAGCAAAAATAGGTTCAGCGTATGTCATGTTGGGTGTGTGTGTCTGTAAGAGCGGCAAGTCAGAGCGGACTCATTAATATTCACGACACAAGCCATATATGGTCAATCATGGACTTTCTGATTATATGGGTATTTTACTGTAATAAATTAGCTTATAAAACCTCTTCTGAAGATTTTTTTAAATTAACGTACCGAAGCCATAAACCTACTATGTGGATATCAGGGAACACTTTAACTTATTTAACGAATGCAGTATATGGCACCTTTAAGCATTCTTACACATCAAGCCTGCATAAAAGGCAATTATTACATAATTTCATAATTAGACACAAACACAAAAGAAATTGTTGAGCCAAAAAAGTCATTTAGTCTTCAGGCTGAAATCTCATTTGACTTTATACTATTAATCAATGGTCAGTGCCTCAGGTAAGCATCACACGGATTTCCGAAAACGATTACATTTCAGTAGGGATGAGGGCATTTGTTATGGAAACAGCACCACGGTCCAACTCACTCCACATCAACTGAATCATGTGGCAGGCATGACTTAAAGCCTCTTGGGAGAGACTTTGAAGGTAAATACAGCTCAAGTTCAGGGTTGAGTGATTCTAATAACTTTGTGAGTGTCTAGAGCTGTGAGACTCTCTTGCCTTGAGTAAGATATGAACCTGAAAAGACATTGCTGCCTCAGTTTAGCCTGCTAATCCTCTGTACACACCAACTACATTTTACACTGATGGAATGTCAGCTAAGTTTTGGCCTGACTGACTTAAAAGTTGTTGGCTTCTTAACCAGGGTAAAATGTGAGCACGTCGAAATGAATTAGCTCATCTCGAAAAAGCAAAGACATGGCATTTGGTGTAACGCTTTAATCTTTTGAATTTGCATTATTTGGCCTGAGAAAAATTGTCTTGATTAACCATTTCCCCCATCACAACAGTGTGATCAGCCTTGGCTGGTCCCTGAAGCGTACGATCACACCGGTGTGATTAGAATGTTTAGAGCACACATCATCAACTGCAAGCTGAGGCACAGAAAGAGATGTGCAGCGCTTGTCGTAAATCCCAATTTATCTGTACTTTTCAAACAAATTATTACAGTTTTCAGACATTCAAACACACATAACCCCAACAAAACATACCATTTAAGGTTTATAAAAGACACGCAGATGCCTATGGAGACATCAATAAAAATTATTTTTTCAATATAACTGGAAGACATGCTTTGTTTACATAAGATACACACTGTTTAAGTTACTAGAATATTTTTTTCTAATTCCTCCCAGATAAACAATTGCTTACCTTTATGGATTTTAGAAGAAAATTATGAATAAACATGATGTAAATCCAGCAGCTCGGATCTCTCCTGCGGTTGTTGCTTGAAGGTATACAGCTGCGATCAGACGTTAATGAGAAGTATTTATATTATTTATTAAATTACGCGTTGATTGTATTTTATTAGTGTCTACCCCTACATCAACCCTAAACCCAACTCTCATGGTAATGTAAAATATTATTTTTTGTGGTAACACTTTACAATAAGGTTCATTAGTTAATGCATTTACTAACATGAACTAATCATGAACAACACATGTACAGCATTTATTAATCATAATTGAACATTCACTAATGCATTATTAACATTCAAGTCTGTGCTTGTTAACATTAGTTAATGCACCATGAGTTAACATGAACTAACAATGAACAACTGTATTTTCATTAACTAACATTAACTAACATGAACAAATACAGTAGTAAATGTATTGTTCATTGTTTGTTCATCTTAGGAAATGCATTAATTAACATTAACTAATGAACCTTATTGTAAAGTGTGACCTTTTTAGTAAAGTGCCACAAAAAATTATGCTATATTAATGTGATTATCCTTAGCTTTATCCCATCTAGAGTTCACAATGCTGCAGGACAACAACGGCGGTGCCCAATACCCATCATATCACAAATAATATGATCATTATTAAGCTGTTTAACAGAAAAAAAAACCTATGTTCTATTGCATATTTGAGAATCGGATTAATTTTTTATTTTACCCTGACAGTGTGGTCCAAAATAAATAATTATTTACATACGTTAATGTGATTCCAAACTTCCTGTATCCACCTGTAATTTTCTCTGCGACACAATAAAAAAGAGAACATGCTTCTCTTTTCCCATAACAGTTTTTAGTGACCATATCTGTCCTTTTAAAGCCCCAAAATAGGCTACTACTTTCTACTTAAGCTGTTTATGGAAGCAGCTAACTTCTGGTCATAATTTCACAACTAATCTTGCCCACCAATGAAAGAATCAATCTCAAGAACTGGATTAGCTCGATTTGTGACTCAATAATCCACTCACAGCAGTTAAGTTAACAGCTTACTGGAAGGGGAAAAATACTAGTGAATAATGGCTTAAACTGCAGTCAGTTCCTTGAACAATGCTTACTGAAATAACCAACACAATCTCACGGCAATTCGTAACTTTTTCATTTAGTGGCTAATTCGTATGAATTTGTACGATCTAATTCGTACAATTTAGTACGATTTGCTTATCCCCCAATGACGGTTGGGGTTAGGGGTGGGGTCAGGTGCCACGCCTCCTTTTTAAAAATCGTACCATTTCGTACGACTGAACTCGTACGAATTCGTACGAATTAGCCACTAAACTGGCAAAACGTAAAATACTTACGTTTTCTCGTGAGATCAGGCTGAAAAAACACACCTGTGGCAACAACTTTGCAAACTATTATTTAGCTGCTTTAAAAAAAAAAAATTGTGTGTTCAGCCGTGTGGTTGATGCACACAAATATAGCGCAACTGTGGTTACAATGAACCAAGTTTAATTTGTGCCTTATGGTCCTTTGCTGATCTCGCTTTCCTCTCTCTACCTCAGGTTTCCTGTCATATCTCTTCTGTCCTATCTGCAAAGCATGTAAAAGGGCAAAAAATAAAACATATTACAGTGACTGCTCTAATGTAGTGCTGCCACAATAGCTTATACTTCAGTAGCAAGTTGGCTAAAAAAAAGCACCTTTCTTAAATCAAGAAGCATTTTCTAGAAAAGTAACAGTTTTGTCTTGTTTATCTTCCTTGAAAACAAGCAAAATAATCTGCCAATGGGATAAGAAAAACAACTGTAATCGTCAAAGTGAAAACAAGATTATTTTTCTTACACCATTGGCAAATTATTTAGCTTGTTTTCAGGAAATACTCACTTAAACTTGATTTATTTCCGAAAGCAAGACATTATTTTTTGCTCATCTAGAATGTGCTTCTAAATAATTTTTAGATAAACACGACAAAAACTTGAAGACATTTTTTTTTGCAGTGTAAAAACCTCAACCACTGACTTGCATAGTGGGAAAATCAAATACAACATAAGTCAATGGTTACAAGTTTTCAACATTTTTAAAAATATCTGCTTTTGCATTTAACAGAAAAAAGCAAAGAGTGGATAATTAATGACAAAAGATCTTACTTTTTTTGATGAACCATACCTTTAATTGTGATTTATTCTCTCTCTCTTTAGCAGAATTAGTTTTATTTATGTGTTGTGGCTTAAACATTTGAAAAACATTTTTAAAAGCCAAAAAAGGATAACATTTTGAACCATTTAAATGTCGTTCAACACTTTTTAAAAATAAAAATAGCATGTTGTTTAGTTAACATGTTTTTTTTTTATTTTGCTTTGGTACTGGAATTCACCCTGAGATCCATGTATTTGTATGGGTTTTAATACTGAATGCTGAAATTTTGGTACAGTATGTAAACTCTACTCCAATTATACACTCACCAGCCACTTTATTAGGACACCTGTTCAACTGTCCAATTTAGAAATGTAGACATGGTCAAGAGAAGGTTTTACAAAGAATGGTCCAAAAAAAAGAAAATATCCAGTGTGAGCGGCAGTTCTGCAAGGCAAGGCAAATGCCTTGTTGGTGCTGGAGGTCAGAGGAAAATGGCCAGACTGGTTCCAGCTGATGAAAAGGCAACAGTAACTCAAATAGTAACACATAACGTATCGAACCTTGAGGCGGATAGGCTATAGCAGCACAAGACCACTCCTGTCAGATAAAAACAGGAAACTCAGGCTACAATTCGCACAGGCTCACCAAGATTGGACAATAGAAGATTGTAAAAACGTTGTCAGGTCTGTTGAGTCTCCATTTCTGCTTCGACATTCAGATGGTAGGGGCAGATTTTGGCGTCAACAACATGAAAGCATGGATCCATCCTGCGTTGTATCAACAGATCAAGCAGGTGGTGGTGGTGTAATGATGTGGGGTATATTTTCTTGGCACACTTTGGGACCATTTGTACTAATTGAGCTTCGTGTCAACGCCACAGCCAACCCTACTATTGTTGCTGACCATGTTTAACCCTTTATGACCACAGTGTACCCATCATCTGATGGCTACTTCCAGCAGAATAACAAGCCATGTCATACAGCACGAATCATCTCAAACTGGTTTCTTGAACATGACAATGAGTTCACTGTACTTAAATGGCCTTCACAGTCACCAGATCTCAATCCAATAGAGCACCTTTGGGATGTTGTGGAACAGGAGATTGGCTTTATAGATGTGCAGCCGACAAATCTGCAGCAACTGTGTGAAGCTATCATGTCAATATGGACCTGATAGCTTCACACAGTTGCTGCAGATTTGTCGGCTGCACATCTATAAATGGACAATGTCAATATGGACCAAAATCTCTGAAAAAATATTTCAAGTACCTTGTTGAATCCGTGCCTTGAAGGATTAAGGCAGTTCTGAAGATAAAAGAGGGTCCAACCCGGTACAAATAAGGTGTACCTAATAAAGTGACCGGTGAGTTAATTATTTTAGTTTTTATTTAATTTACAATATTATAATTTTTTTTTATTATTATTATTACTTAAAGACTGAATGAAGTGCACTTCCTGACTGGAATACAGTAAGTTTAAGCCCCACCTGTCACTAAAGCAAGTGTCCTGTGGGAGAGGCTTTCAATAATCCATCACCTGAGGTCAAACATTCTGCTCACACGCCACTTTTTATCCCCCACACGAGCCACTCCAGCATCCAAATGGCCCCATGTCACACAAGCTTGCACAATTCAATACCCCCTTATTATACTTCATAGATGTTTTTCTTCTCTCTTAATTTTTTGTTTCATACCTTAATCAACCACGCACTAAAACATTGTGCCTGCTCATGCAAAGACTCAATTTAAAAGGGCATTTTTCAAAACATAAATTAGGGACTCTGTGGCAACAAGTGCGCACATCACAAGTGTGAGCCATTTGACAACATCAGAGCGATGAGAGCAATTTAGTTTGAAAATAACTCAGAACCTGGCCTTTTATTGCAAAAGCGTGACATTAGACATGATAATGGCTTCACTGGTTTTGGGAAATTTTGTGGCATCAAACACTCACCCACAGACAAAATCACAGTGGTGTGTGAATTATCTAGTCTCAGGTTAAGGGTGGCAAAAATGACTGAAAATTGTATGTTCGTCACAGGGTTGCTAATACTATGATTCGTGACACTGTACGAAGCTCTGACAAGCATTTGAATTGTGTAGATTATATCTGGATGCCGTAAAACTCTTAAAACTGTTAAAGATGTTGGCCTATGCCCTAAAAGGAAAGTGATCAGTGATGAACAGAAAAAAAAATAAAGAAAATCGAATGAACTAAATGCGACAGCACAAAAAATGTACACCCGTCATCTCTTCATTGCTTTAGGAAAGGGACGGTAAATTGCTTTGTGTTGACGTCTCAAGTCAAGGCATCGATAGCTGCATAAAATCACAGCAAATCCCATTCCAGCACAATTGTCAATGGAGACAAGCCTTGTAATGAAGAAAAATAAATCTCATTGGGTTTCATGTGAATGATTTTTATGGGTCTAGCTTAGGAAGAACTTGGCACATACTGATTAGGGCACCCATATAAATAACTTCAAATCAAGTTATATAGGCCTAGCGGAATGTTTAAGATACAAACGGTTCGTTCTCTTTAAACAATTTAGCTTCAGCTGGCTGACAGATTTAAACTCTAATGGGAGCTTCAGTAATGAGAAGCAATGAGATGGCAAAAAACATTTCATAAACATTCTTTTAAACACTTTCAGAGGTAAATAATGAAGACTAATAAATAAAATGCTTTCAAACATCAAATATTGAGATGAATTTCAAATATTATTTGTATACAAAGCCGTCAATCATATTGCTCCTCAGTACCAGATTTGCTTTGTCCATATACCCACTCTCGGTCATTGAGATCTTGTGATTTCAATTTACTCTCAACACATTTTAAAATATGAGGTGATCGAGTGTTTGCAGTTGCTGGTCCTAAACTCTGGAACACTACCAATTCACATTACACTTTCACCCTCGATTTTCTGTGTTTCAGTCCGTTTTAAAGACCTATCTATTTTCTCTTGCTTTTAATACTCCATGATCACTCTTTTATCACTTTTATTTACTAAATGTTTTCTTTATATTCAGTTTTATCTCTGTCTTTAGTACTCTGATGTACAGCAATGGGGTCAACTTTAGTTGATTTTAAATGTGCTTTATAAATAAATATTGCATTTGTATTGTTCATTCATTCATTTATTTCTTGTCAGCTTAGTCCCTTTATTAATCCGGGGTCGCCACAGCGGAATGAACCGCCAACTTATTTAACAAATTTTTACGCAGCGGATGCCCTTCCAGCCGCAACCCATCTCTGGGAAACATCCACACACACATTTACTACGGACAATTTAGCCTACCCAATTCACCAGAGCACCCGGAGGAAACCCACGCGAAGGCAGGGAGAACATGCAAACTCCACACAGAAACGCCAACTGAGCAGAGGTTCGAACCAGCGACCCAGCGACCTTCTTGCTGTGAGGCGACAGCACTACCTACTGCACCACTGCCTCACCCCTGTATTTGTATTGTATTGTATTGTATTTAAAGAGTCTCATATATGGGTTTTTGTATATGACCTTCTATGCAGTGTGTAACACAACACTTAGTGAATAAAAACATCCAGCTGAGGTTTAAATCTGAAAGTGCATCGTGTTAAAAACTACTGATTTTATAACAAAATAGTTAAACCAAAGTCGAATGAATGAATTGTGTTGGGTTCCAATCTTTTGCTTCAACGTTGATACGGTTCATCACCAAATATGCAGTGCCTGTTCTGGTAAAATGTGAACATGCCTTTCTGTTCAGACACGCGCGGAGGATCACGGTACTGATCGTGACACGAAAATGACAATCACTGACAGATGGAGATTCGGCTGCAGGGAATAAAGGGTTAAAAGTTAATTTTCACAACAATACCACAGCATAGCCAACCTAGTGCTGTGTTTGTTCTGGTTATTTTTCAGATTTTTATACAATAACCTACAGTTTGCTATTAGGGGAAGGAGCAGCAGAGACTCTTACATATGGGACTTTGTCAGACTTTGACAGGGACTTTGTCAGTAAGTGTTACAGTTCATATGGACTAGTTTCTTCTTCCTCTAAATCATAACATGTAAGTGTAATTAAAAAAAATATGACCTTTTATAATGCAAAATAGGGGCTCTTTAACATGCGAGAACAAATACAGAAAGAGAGCAGAGAGAGGGGAAGGATCGGCATAGGACCGCAAACTTGGGTCGCCGTGAGAAACAGAGTGCATGTGTCGATGCACTAACCACTACACCACTGGCGCAAACTACTCAATAAAACTTTAAACAAAACTCTGTTTACATCTCTGTTTAACAATATGGTTCCTTAATAACATGTGTGCATTCTCCACATATTTATATAATGTGGTGAGGACACTGACCTGGACAGAATGTAGTTTATTATAGCTTATAAAGCTTGTCAAAGAAGTGTTTGCTTGTTTTGACACATTATTTAAGTATAATTCAAGTAATTAGAATTGTGTTTAATGGGTCAAGTAAAAATCCTTACAGTTTGGCCCCATGCAAGTCTGAGATTTAATTTATGATTGTTTTAAAAAGTTTCTAAAAGTCTAAAATTTAACTCAGTGAAACCTGTAGAAAGCCTAAACAACAACAAACAACTCTAAACAACACAAGACAAGTGTGGGGATACTTCATAACTTGACCCTCTTATAAATACTTAAAGCAATTGCCTGAACACCAGTTAAAATAGGTTATAGAGCTTCAAATCTATAGATTTCACTTACAAAAACCCATTGGTTCACTTCAAAAGGCATTCATTAATCTACTTAAAGCTGTTTAGAAAATGCCAGCAAACATATATCTTGCCATTTAATGAGGAAAGCACATTAGAGAATGGTGTCCAACTAGTGGAAAAAAAACGTAAAACTACTTCTGAATGACGAGGAACACATTTAAAGAAAATGCACAGCTCTCTAAACAGCATGCAAATCTTAAAAGTGTACCATTAAACTAATGTAAAAGCAAATTCCAATGGACAATATTGGGCTGCAGAATAAACTGCCTCCTGTACTCAGCAATCTCAAAGATCTATAAATTGTGAAACTCTAGGCTGTGCTAGAAGCCACCAATGTGATAACATTTATCTCCCATGAGCTGTATCTCATGCCCTCCCAAAGTTCTGCTAGAGACTCAGAAGTGTAACCAATCGCTGGAGGGCATGAACTTCAAACTTCCATTGTCATTTGGTGAAAGCCACAACAACAGGAATGGGTTATACCCTTCAGCAACCATAACGTGCGCAAAGTATAAATATACCTTTTTTTCCCTGAGAGGACCAATTCCTTAGAGGTCAACAAAGGTAACAACATAATTAAGATATGACAGATTTATGATTTAAAAACTGCGGTGTAAACAAAATGTTTATCATCGGGTATAATAAATCCTATAAAAGCTTAAAGAACTGTAAAAAAAACAATAAAAGCTGTTAAAGTGAAATGAGGCTGCTGAAACTGCTGATGACAGACGATCACGACGCAGCACAAAAGTAGATGACTTTTATAATGTTAGTCAAATTCTAGTAATGTGGGGAAGTATCAGTGCTGTTTTATCATTAAATACATTTTAAAGGTTCTGTTAAAATGTTGATCTGTGCAGTCTAACAAACACACAACATATTAAAGCATCTTTGTTGTTTCCCTTTTTTCTTAAACTAAACCTGGATTTGAACATTCTTCTAAACATTTGGAATAATATAGTACATAAGTTAGCAAATTAGATAATTTTTGGATTATTTAATGAAAAAATCTTACATGATGTGCCTTTAAAAGGGTACTATTATGTACATTTTGTGTATCAGTATATTAGATCTGTAAAACGATGTTTCTTTGACAAGAAGGAAACACAATACTGACACAACTCAACACTTGCCCTGTTTGACAGGATTTATTTAAATCAGCATATTGTGATGTGCATGTTCCCAGAGGAAAGCTCAGTGAAGGTGTTTGTGGGAGATCTGAAACAGTCCTTCCTTGCTGTTATCTCTCTTTGATTTTCTGCTTTGTAACTTTGAAGATGCACAAACAGCAACATTGCACACTCAAAGAACCCATTTCATTATTTATATTCCTGACATATAGTATAACACTAAAGGTGCATCATAAAAGTGCAGCGGTCTACGCAACTCTCCAAAAGAACATCATTGGATAAAATCTTACCAATCTTAGCAAAATGTTACCTTTTGTAAAATCATCACTTATTGGGCTCTATTTTAACGATCTAGGCACAACGTCTAAAGCGCAATAGCATTGTCCGAATCCACTTTTGCTATTTTAAAGATGAAAAAATAAGGTTTGTGCCCCAGTGCATGGTCTAACAGGGTTGTACTTATTCTCTTAATGAGTTTTGGGTGTGTTTTGAGTCGGAGTCTCATCTCACATTTCCTTTAAGAGTCAGTTGCGTCACACCGTGGCACATACTTTCTCTTTATTTTTATTCTTTACTTTAGTCCTTTACCTTTGTGGATAAGGAAACAGCGTTGTACGCACTCTACTAAAGACATCATTAACCTATAAATTTATTTAATTTGTTAAGTGCAAAGATTCATTTAAAAAAATATTTCTAAACTCAGTTCTAATTTCCAGCTAACAAATAAATGAACAATATTAATGAAGTGATTCCAAAAAAGGAGCTATATCCAAACACACGTCCTATTCTTATGCCCCATATGGTCATGCACACGTCTCCAAAACCCGACAGATGGACAAATCTAAAACATTTAGATTCTATTAAACATTAAACATTAAACATCTATTAAACATTAGTTTCTATTAAAATAAATATAAATATGCAAATAATAAATAATACTACTTATAATAATACAAATTGTTATGAATAAACTGCCCCTACGAGATAAAGACATAGAGGTATAGTTTTTATATTTATGTAGAATTAGTTTTTTTTTTTGTTTTTTTTTTCCATGTGTAAAGACATTTATGTATTGCTGTACATCCTACTTGTATTAAGTTTGGAACTGCATAGGCACATAATTAATGCACTCTGCGCTGGACTTTGGACCAGCTTTCAATGGTGCAGTCTATTTTTTTCAGTTTCTCAATATAACAACATGCCAACAATGCACCTTAACACACCTCCTTTATAGACAGGCACACCCATGAGTTCACAAAGTGGCGCAAATGGATTTGCTGTTTAAACAACATGGTGCAAAACATGATAAATAGGGTTGCACTGGTCTGAAAAAAGCAGCACATCGTGCAAAACACATATGGCACCGGGTGTATGATAGGGCCCATTATCATCACTAAACAGAAATACCAAGACAATGTTTATTTCGCAGAGCATTCTCATTAACCATTCCTCGCATGTGCATGAAAAGATCATCTTTACCCCATCCAAAACTGAACCCATGACAATTTTCAAATGATGTAATCTTAGAACTTTACTGCATTATACTGAAAAAATAAATAAATAAAATAAATTAAATTCATTTTTGCTTAATGCATCCCTGTTCAATCCTTGAAACTTTGAATAATTGCACACTCAAAGAACCCATTTCATTATCTACATTCCTGACACATAGTATAACACTAAAGGTACATCATAACAGTGTGGTGGTCTATGCAACTTTAAAATATAGATCTCAAATGATTTTAAATTAAACCTCATTGATATCAGATCTAAAATGACTCAACCCAAATGAACATCGTTGGATAAACTTATAAACTTTGCTATAAGTGGATAAACTTATAACAATATGTTACATTTTGTAAAATCATCACTAAAGAGAAATACCAAGATAATGTTCACTTTCCAGACCATTCTAATTCACCATTCCTCATGTGTGTATATATAGAAAAGATTGTTTCTCCCCCATCCAAAATTGAATCCATGAAAGATGAAACCATGGCAGAAGTAATTCTTTGAGACAGGTAATGTCCTGTTTTAAAACTATTTTAGTCACGCAAAGCTGATGTAGATTTAGTTGTTTTCCAAATGGCTTATATGCACAGAAGTGTTGTTCAGCCATTGAAATCTTCCGGGGAAAGATTGATGTGACTTTTCTTCATTTTATAAGGTCCTTTTACAGCATTGATAATGTTGATTTTTATTTAGTTTAACAGTAAAACATAAGTAAATATTGAATTTCCACCTAGCTTTACTAACCTGAAGTTTGTTTTATATTCACATTGTTTCATTTTTGAACAATGACAGCCTGTGACGCAGTCCCTATATTGTTGACCATGCTACTCTGAATATTCACTCTGAAAAAGCATGCAAGTATGGCTTATTAATAAGTGTAATTCCTGCATGCCACCGGCTAAACACTAAGCATACTGTAGGTTATTTAGGACAAAGCGTGTAAGAGAGTGAGATCTGCGATCCTTACATGCATGAAATCTTGCACATTATGACAAGTTTTGCTAGCTGCACAACTGAAAACGTGCTAGATATAATCCAGTTTTTTGTTCGGAATTGTAGTATTATAAAGTACTATAAAGTTTTCTAACTGGCGTATGACATGATCTAACATAGTGGGTTGTCTACTATCATCTTTAATGTGCGCTATTGTGATTTCAAAAGACTTGGCTTTGGAGGGCGGCGGTGAAACTGTGTTTTAAAGTTATTGTGCTAACCGGTTAGCATTTTGGCAGATCACTTATGTACCTTTAATCCCTCACTTGTTCAATCTATGAAACTGAATAATGAGCCCTTTTCTCCTCTTTATGATGAATTTCTTGTAGTATTCTACATTTGTAAGTAACTGATAAAAGCATTTGCTAGAATCAAACATGTTCAGAAGTTTTAAAAAAGAAACAACTGTGTCATTCTTTTGATTAAGCCAACCTACAGAAGAAAAAAAATCTAAAACCACATCAAGCCCAATCTCTTAAAAAAAAAAAAAAAACATTTAACGTTAATTAGAATTTTCCCCCATCATTTATGTTTACATGGACGTCTAATATTTAAAAGCTATCCTCTCATCTGGATTTTAACTAAAAATGAAGTAATTTTATTGAAAAAAATAAAAAATTCATGCCATTCATGACAGAGTCATTATATTCAGACAATTCACTGTCTGTACCAGTAATGAGGTCACTGGTTGTTTGCCTCATGCTTTTCTACTGTATGCATGCCCTCATTTGCAGTTTCAAAAATACATCTGGCAGACGAAAGACTTCTGATCATTATTATTATTATTTATTAATTATTTTTTCTTACATTTAGTGATGCCAGATATTAATCTGGAGCTACTGTAACTATACTGGGGGGAAAAAAGTTCACTATGTAAGTGTACAAAAAAAGAGAAAGAGTGAGAAATCAAGGTAAGAGTGAAAGAATAAAAATCTAAATGCTCTTTATACAAGTATGATTTTGCTAGAAGGAAGGCGGAACAGGAGAGCTGAATAACCTCAAATAATCAATGTGTAATGCTATTATGGTTATGGATTGTAAGATGTGTTAGGCCTATTAACGAACTGTTAATTAGATTTTTTCCTTTCCTCGTGGTTTCTAAAGGAATTATGTATGCCAAAGAGCGCACATCGGATATTTGTGTACATGGATTTACTTAACTATACTTTGGGGACACATTTGTCCTCAGATGTGAGCTAAATCTGATAAAATCCTCTGTGGGGGATATTCAGGGATGTCCTCAATTGGAAAAAAATGTCTCATGCATAAATAATAAGTATTAATTTTATTTATTTTTAAGCTGCAATTATTTTCATTCAGGGATTAAGGTTAGGCAATATAATTAGCTCCATATAAAAACCACAGAGGTCTATAGTATGTGTTTTTAGATATATGCCAAATTAGCTGTGTGTGTGCGCATGTGTGTGTACAGCACATGAAACTAGCTAAGAGCTATGAAACTTGCAAATCAGCAAATCTTCCAAATAAACAGCTTGCACGCCTGAAACATCCCTACACATATTTTAAAGCATAAAAGTGTATTTTTAAAGCATATAAAAGCAAAAAAACAAACAAAAAAAAACCCAATCTGATCAAAAGGAAACCTGTCTCTTTTAAATAATGAACTATGCCATTTGTAATTAAAAAGAGCTTTGGAGTCTCATGTTTAACAAAAACAGGGAATTATGCTTTTTGATCAGTAATGCTTTCAATGTAATATGCTTTAAACTGAAAGAAATGTCATAACATCTAAACAACAACGGACCTTGCAAAATAGTAGTTTTCCATTGCACTAACAAAAGCATATCAAGAACAACGTTTGAATGAAAATTATTTGGTGTGATATTTATCAAGGACAATGAAAACTATAATGATAAACTATTCTACATTTCATAATGTATGAATAGTAGGTGTGTTATGTATATAAATGTAAAAAAGTAGTATGTGGGAGGAACAGATCAAAACACAATAAGCTTCAATAGGCAAATTGTAATCACAGTGAACAAGAAAAACAAATAACATGAAGGATATTAAATAACATGTCTGAAGGTGATGCAGCTTCACAATATGTACAAGAGAGATATTTTGTTAAGAGAAATTCTGAAAGGATTTGTACATCACATCACATGAAGATGTTTTGTAAACTTTCTACTGGCTTTCTATCAAATCTTTACATTTGATTATAAATATGCATTGTTAAGAAACTTATTTTGGTAAAATTTAAAGTCAATTTTCTCATTATTTTATTTTTGAATTTTTTTTTAAACCTCAGATTTGAAAAAGTTGACTCTGTCAAATGTTGCTCATCATAACTAACCAAAAGGCATATTTATTGAGCTTTCAGATTAGAGCTGTGCAATTAATCGAAATAGAATTTGAAATGTTGCGATTTGTTAAATCGCAACGGGCTGCATTATGAAATATAATTTAATTTCCCCTGCCCCTAGCAAATGCGTGTCAGCCGGCTGTGTGTGACAGTCTTACTAGCCAATAGAGTGAGCACACTTTCGTTCTACCCAATCAGAATTGCGCAACCAAACTATGCCCTCAATAACAAAAAGAAAATAAACATTATGGGAATATTCCGGTTTCAAAGTCACAGACATCGAACAAAAACTAGTCATTTTTAAGAGCTGTCACAGAATTGTAGCAGTGGCTTACAGATTATTGAGCTAAAGCTCAACTACAAAATTAAATCGTAATTCAAATTGCAACCGCAACATCTTTCTAAAGAAATTATAATAGTAATAATTTCACAATTAGATATTTTGCCCAAATCACACAGCACCATTACAGATGACACAAATATAATTTTCAAAACAAATCACTAAAAGGTTTGCATAAAGATGTTCCATGCGATGGCCAAGAGAGCTTAACATGCTGCAATTAAAAAAAAAAAAAATGTTATTACAAAAAACGTAATTGCATATGTGTTTTCTTAAATTGCAGCATGTTAAGCTTTCTTAGCCATCGTAGTTTAGCCATGTTTTAAATAAACATTCTAATTCTCTAATCAAAAGGAAACAGGTTTAATGCAACTGGTTTTCAACTCTTAACTCTCAAAAATTTTTACAGTTAGGTCCATAAATATTTGGACATCGACACAATTCTAACCTCTTTGGTTCTATACACACAATAAATTTAAAGTGAAACAAACAAGATGTGCTTTGACTGTACACTGTCAGCTTTAATTTAAGGGTATTTACATCCAAATCAGGTGAACGCTGTGGGAATTAAAACAGTTTGCATATGTGCCTCCCACTTGTTAAGGATCCAAAAGTAATCGGACAATTGGCTTCTAAGCTGTTCCATGGACAGGTGTGTGTTATTCCTTTATTATCCCAATTACAATGAGCAGATAAAAGGTCTAGAGTTCATTTCAAGAGTGCTATTTGCATTTGGAATCTGTTACTGTCAACTCTCAAGATGAGATCCAAAGAGCTGTCACTATCAGTCAAGCAGGCGATCATTAGGCTGACAAAACAAAAACAAACGCACTAGAGAGATAGCAAAAGCATTAGGTGTGGCTCAACTGTTATGGAACATTCTTAAAAAGAAAGAAAGCACCAGTGAACTCAGCAACACCAAAAGACCCATAAAACCACAGAAACAACAGTGGTGGACGATTGAAGAATTCTTTCCCTGGCGAAGAAAACACTCCTCACAACAGTTGGCCAGATCAAGAACACTCTCCAGGAGGCGGGTGTATGTGTGTCAGAGTCAACAATCAAGAGAAGACTACACCATAGTGAATACAGAGGGTTCACTATAAGATGTAAACCATTGGTGAACCTCAAAAAGCAGGAAGGCCAGATTGGAGTTTTAAAAAAGCCTTCACAGTGCTGGAACAACATCCTATGGACATGAGATCAAGATCAACTTGTACCAGAGAGATGGGAAGAGAAGAGTATGGAGAAAGAAAGGAACCGCTCATGATCCTAAGCAGTAAGTCATGGTGGTGGAATTGATATGGTGTGGGCATGTATAGCTGTCAATGAAACCGGTTCTCTTGTATTTATTGATGACGTGACTGCTGACAAAAACAGCAAGGTGAATTCTGAAGTGTTTCAGGCAATATTTCTGCTCATATGAAGCCAAATGCTTCAGAACTCATTGGACGGTGCTTCACAGTGCAGATAGACAATGACCCAAAGCATACTGCAAAAGCAAAAAAAGAGTTTTTAAAGGTAAAGAAGTGGAATGTTATGCAATGGCCAAGTCAATCACCTGACCTGAATCCGATTAAGCTTGCATTTCACTTGCTAAAGACAAAACTGAAGGGAAAATACCTCAGGAACAAGCAGGAACTGAAGACAGTTGCAGAAGAACTCCAAATACATTTGGAATTTATCCACGTTTCTATATTGGCAGAACATTTGCAAATGCAACGGTGGACTTTCTCAGATTTAGTGATAAGTTTGCCTCTCAGAGAGGGACTGGCTCAGATTAAAGAAAAAGGTATTGGTTTGCATTATATGCAAAAGCAACCAAAGAGTTTTTAAAGGGAAAGAAGTTACGTTATGCAATGGCCAAGTCAATTTTGCTTGACCTGAAACCGATTGAGCTTGCACTTCACTTGCTAAAGACAAAACTAAAGGGGAATGCCCTTAGAACAAGCAGGAACTGAAGACAGTTGCAATAGAGATCTGGCAGAGTAACACCAGGAATGAAACCCAGCGTCTGGTGCTGTCTATGCATTCCAGACTTCAGGCTGTAATAGACTGCAAAGGATTTGCAACCAAGTATTAAAAAATAGAACGTTTGATTTATGATTATTATTCTGTCCAATTACATTTGGACCCTTAATAAGTGGGAGACACCTATGCAAACTGTTCCTTTTCCTACAGCGATCACCTGATTTGGATGTAAATACTCTCAAATTAAAGCTGACAGTCTGCAGTTAAAGGTTCATTTTATTTAAAATACATTGTGTTGGTGTATAGAGCCAAAAATGTTGGAATTGTGTTGATGTCCAAATATTTACGGACCTAACTGTTTAATAGGAAAATAAGCGATTGGAGACAATAGTTTTTCTGGCTACAGAATTACAGTCATTCTGCACACTGTCATTAAACACTGGCCAAATGCAAATATTAAAAAGTCTCTCACTGACACCTCATGCTGCGCAGCTGACTGAACGGACAGAGAATGGATGGTAGGTATAATTCATCTACGTCTCTATATCGGCAGAACATTTGCAAGTGGAACGGTGGACTTTCTCAGATTCGGTGATCAGTTTGCCTTTCTCAGAGAGGGACTGTAAATGCAGTAAATCTGACTGGCTCACACCAAAGGAAAAAGGTATTGTCATGCAGATTACAGCCTGGAAATGGCCTCCAGAGGTATCCATGGACAGACCTCGCCAGCCCTTTTCAGAGGCACAACATGGCCACAAAAAAGTATTTAACTACTAAAAACTGATCTAAAGAGAAAGAGAGAACCTCCTTTTAAAGCTATAGAACATGGTAAATAATATGATCACTGTATGCCCATACTGTACACAGACAGCCAGCCAAACAAACAGATTTATTTACGGATGACAGATAAAGACACCTAAGCAAATAAAGACAGCTAAGCAAATAAACAGACATATTAGAAAAACAGGTAAACAGGCAAATAGTGAGAACATTGACAGCTAAACTCACAAATAAACAGATCGACTGACAGATAAACAAATAAACAAACAAACAGACGAAAAGACAAGGCACCATTTACAGTATTTACAGTACATAAGAAACAAGAAACAGATCCAGTTAGACAGCCACACACAGCTCACAGAGTCAGACAAATAAATACAAACAGGTGAATTTGGCAAATTGGGCGTAAACCTGGTATATTCACATATACGGTCTAATTTCAGAACTCTTTGCATATTGTAAATGGTGAAATCATATTAGTAGCCAATGTCTATTAAATGTACAACACAGTTTACTGTCAATCAAATAGTGCTAATGTTGTTTTAAAGTCATATTTACATGCGATTTCAGACCGAATAATCAAAGTAGCGTAATAAACAATGTAGAGATTGTGTCACAAGTTGTCACTCAAAGGAATTTGAGAATATAAAACACCTTTGCCTCAATATTTGACAAATATAAGGATTAAAAGGGTGAATCCAGTTAAAGTGGAAAACTATCTGATGAACAGTCCTGTAAATATCTCCATTCATTACAGAAAAAAAGGCTTGTGTTCAAAAACTTTCACCACAGTACCCCTTTATCTGTATTCAATTTAAACACGATCAGTTTTAAAATAATAATCCATCACAACCTACAGTAACACGGCGTCAATCATAAATCACGAACGTTTTGTCAGATGCGTCAGTGACCTGTACTTTTCCTGCATAGCCTATTAAAAACCAATGCAAAGCTTTAAAGAGGCAACATCTTTCTTTAGCAACAAACAAACAAACAACCACATTATTAAATCCACTTGCCAGTTTCAAGATCACAGTGAACAGAAGAAAACCGCGCGTATTTGCACTCGTGCATCCATGTTACAGAATCAACCTGCTCGAGCGCATTCCATCCTCACAAAATCACGTCCATAACATTCCTCTAGGATGCAGCTTTAACCAAACCAATGTTTACATCATGGCTGAAACCACTTCGTCTGACAAAAAGAATGGAAAAGAAAGTTTTAAACATTCTTTAAAAGAATCGACACACTTCCCACGACTTCAAGTTTCTTTTTAAAGAAAAGCGACGTGCAAAACACAGTCCACGATCCAGAAATGCGTACTTTCCGACGAAAAAGTAGGATCCACTCACCGAAAAAAAGCAGGAATCCTCCGCTCGTCCTCCTCAGCAGTGCTCGCACACGCTGTCTTCTACACACTCGAGCTCTCTCTCTCATCTTCCACACACACACAGCCCGCTGGAAAGTTTAGTGACGTCAGCCACTCAGTTAAATGCCACCGCAGGAGTCTCGCCGACCAGCTGGAGGTTTAAAGGGCCAGGATAGAGGTGATGCAAACCAATACTACACATCTCAATATTGTTACAGTTGAATTCAGAATTATTAGCCCTCCTGAATTATTTTATCTTTGCCATGACGACAGTACATATTATTTTACTCGATATTTTTCTAAACACTAGTAGCCTAAAGTGCAATTTAAAAGTTTAACTAGGGTAATAAGGCAAGTCATTGTATAGCAGTGGTTTGTTCTGTATACAATAATAACAAATATTGCTTAAGGGGGCTTATAATTTTTTGAAATTTTTTTAAACTGCTTTTTTTATTGCCGAAATAAAACATATACAATTTTCTGCAGAATAAAACACATTATATAAAATACTGTGAAAATTGTGGTGCTCTGTTAAACATAATTTGGGAAATATTTGCAAAAGAAATCACAGGGGGGCTAATCATTTTGACTTCAACTGTATATATTTTTCACGCTGTATGTATACATGAATGACGTAAAACCGTTTAAGCTAAAAGCAGATTTGACATTTTCAGACCTCTTTCAAGAACAGCTGGTTGTTGTGAAAAAGAATAAATGTCAAATTTATTCAAATGAATACATTTATTAGGCCTCCTCAAAATCATTTCCCAAGTGCTGCTTAACAGAGAAAAGTGTTTTCAACACATTTTTAAACGTGTTACGGCTAGTTGTAAAAACTATTTTCTACACTCTAAAAAAAATTATATGATCAATAAGCCATGAAAGCCTATCAAGGGTTCAGGTCCAAAAATCTCTAAAGTGCCATTTGAATTTTTCTCCTAAAACTAGCATTTGTCTCAGGCCACTATGTCTAAGTTGAGTAATTTCTTTTTATGTCAATTAATATGCCATTTTTATTGCCTTTATTGTGAAATTAATAAACATAAATAATATAACATACAATAATATAATAAGTTACACATGATGTTTTAAGTCAGTTTAAAATAAAATATTGTAAGTTCAACCGACTCAAAGGGTAAATTTGATTCAGCTTAAAAAGTTTAAGGCAATTAGGATTTTTTTTACGGTGTATTAACTAAATTATTTTTGTCATTGCCATGATGACAGCACATACGATTTTACTAGTTATTTTGTAAGATACTAGTATTCGGCTTAAAATGCAATTTAAAGGGTTGTCTAGGTTACCTGTCTTAGTCAAATTTTATTTTATTTTTTAGGCAAGTCATTTGACAACAGTGGTTTGTTCTAACGCAATCTCACGGCAATTTGTAACTTTTTGATTTAATGGGTAATTCAGATGAATTCGTACGATCTAATTCATACAATTTAGTATGATTTGCTCATCACCCATTGACAGTTGGGGTTAGGGGCGGGGGTTTGGTGCCATGCCTCTTTTTTAATATCGTACATTTTTGTACGACTGAACACGTACGAATTCGCCACTAAACTGACAAAATGGAAAATACTTACGTTTCCTTGTGAGATCAGTCTGTTTGTTCTTTAGCCAAATGAGAGGGGTCTGGCTTCAGACTTGGTGCAGTGCAATCTGAGCTGCATTTAATGCTTTTTAATGCACTCACCTAACCCCACCCCACTCGCTCCATTGAGTGCACTGAGTCTGACATTGCATCGCTGAGTGATGCAATCTCAGCTTGCATCATAAAGGCTGCATCCAGATACCATTGAGCCAAATAGAGAAATAAAAAAACAATATTATTTCTTACGAAAACTAATATTAACTATTATTTATTGTATAGGAAATACTGTGGAAACACCCTTGCTTGGAAAAAAAAAAATCACAGGAACGTTAATAATTTTGCCCCAGCTGTATTTTCCATACATACAATTTTTGATGATACAAATATGTTGAAGAAAGTACACATTTGTGTAAATGGACTATGCTATATTGGTCTTCCATCATTTGAAATTGGATTTTGGACCCTGTACAGGGTGTAAGCAAGGCTTTGGTGTGGGCATGAACATCCAGTGGGCTGGTGTATGTATAGGTTGAGCCCTTTACTCCCCTATACATATTTAACACATGAGTAGGTCTTTTCATCAGACATTCCAGGGATTTCTCTATTTGATTGCATGATTTTTTTCTCCATCCTTGTAAAGATTGTTTTATATAATATTTCATGTAATTTCATCATGTTTTATATTAATATATTTTTAATTTAAATAATGAAATCTTGCCCAACCCATTTACCTCAATAATTTGACAGTGAAACAGTGAAAAAATATATAGGAATTGATTGCCTTTTGGAAAAATGACCATTGAGGCAATCAATTTGACTGGACAAGAAATGGGGCGTGACACAAAACAATCAATCTCAAAAAAGCCAGTCAGAACAGTTCTCTGTTTGTGTGGTCACTCACACTCACAAGGCATAACACTGTTACAGCTGTTTTTAAATGTATCTCTTTTGTCCACTTTCAGCTATTTTGCTCATTCCTTTAAGGGGAGAGCATATGGACATTCATGTGATGGGCTTTTCACTGATCGTTAAATTTAATATTGTTTAATCTTGCAAAATTTATGTAAACTTGGAATGTGAAAATTACAATTACACAGAGAGCAACAGCTTTCATTTTTGCTCTGATGGCAGCAAAACTACACTGAGTGCTGAGAGTTTGTGTTAGAATAATAAGTGTACATTATGTTTTAATAAAAACATAGAAGATATCGCCTTCAAACCAAATTTTTGATTTTCAGACATGATTAAATTCTGTCTGGCAAACATGCCATGGGGCATTACGTGACACTTTCTTAATGCTAATTACACTACCTGACAAAAGTCTTGTTGCTTATCCAAGTATTAAGAACAACAAATAATAACTTGACTTCTAGTTGATCATTTGTTATCAGAAGTGGCTTACATGAAAGGCCAAGGCCTCTAGATTACGCTTATTTTACCAAAATAAAATGATCATGCCTTGATTTTTATTTACTTCATTAGGACAGTAAGGTCTGACTTTGCTTAGACAAAAGTCTTGTTACTTAACAGAAATGTGCAATATATAAAGTCATGGTGCAGTGGAAAAAGAATTAATATTGGGTATGACTCCCATGAGCTTGGAGAACTGCATCTCTGCAGTGACTCAAATAACTTATTAATAAAGTCATCTGAAATGGCAAAGAAAGCGTTCTTGCAGGACTCCCAGAGTTAATCAAGAATTATTGGATACATCTTTAATGGTTCCTGCTTCATCTTACCCCAGACATATTCAATAATGTTCCTGTCTGGTGACTGGGCTGGCCAATCACGAAGCATCTTGACCTTCTTTGCTTTCAGGAACTTTGATGTGGATCCTGAAGTATGAGCGCTATCCTGCAGAAGTTTTTGCCCTCTCTTGTGCTTTGTAATGTAATGGGCAGCACAAATGTCTTGCTACCTCAGCCTGTTGATGTTGCCATCCACTCTGCAGATCTCTTGCATGCCCCCATATTGAATGTGACCCCAAACCATGATCTTTCCTTTACCAAACTTGACAGATTTCTATGAGAATTCTGTCTATGCGATCCCAATAGGTCTTCTGCAGTATTTGTGATGATTGGGATGCAGTTCAACAGATAATTCGTCAGAAATATCTACTGTCTGCCACTTTTCCAAATGATTAACTAGAAGTCAAGTTATTACTTGTTGCTCTTACATCTGCGATCAACAACAAGACTTTTGTCAGGTAGTGTATATCTTTTGTAGCTGTTTGAATGTATTTGACCACATGAACATGTCTAAAGCAATATACTGTAACTAAATTTTGTTTTTGACCACTTCTTCAAGTGGCGAAAATTAGACAAGCTCAAAACATTTCCGGTTTTGTTTACACATGTTTCTAACATTGCCCAATATGTGAGCATTTTCAAAAAGAAAAACCTAAAATAAATTCGGCACACTGTCACTTTCACACTGTCACTCTCAAAAAACAAATTTAATTGGACGGCGTTTCAACCTACAAGGTCTTCATCAGATCACAAGTCAGCGTATTTTAACTCATTAAATGAAATAAAATCATTTAGAAAATTAAAGCTTGTATTAAAAAAGAACAAATGCAAAAATTACCACACATTTTCTTGTCTCGTTGCATGAAATTACATAAATGATTGATCAAATCTTGTCATTCCTGATATGTGTGCAGGTGAATGGCCTACATTTAGATTGTTATTATAGAAGTAAAAAGGCCATCCATGCTATAAAAAGGCCTCCCATCAACTGTCACACAAAACTGATGTGTGGCACGGTCAGGTGGGTGATGAGGAATCCAGGGAGAATGAGAATGACTGCCTTAGCATCACAAAAAGAGCTCTCACAAAGAGATCACGCTGATTTTTTGAGCACAGTGCCAGTCAAGTGCTGCAGGAACAAAATGTAAGGAAAGGTTTTAGACGTTATTGGCTGGCTATGACTGAGCATAAATGCTGGAGCTGTAGATTTATTGGTTTTACTGCAAAAATCTACAAGAGAAACACTGCTTCATTCACACTGATTACAATATTCACTGGCAAACAACAGGAACACAAAAGGGTGCCAAAATTACGTTCATGTAATCACTTTCTTTTCAAGCGAAATTTAGATTATTGTTCTTTACAAACTTCAAAATGATTCATATGAAATATAAAAAAGAATTCATTGATTTTGTAGAATTTCATATCAGCAAAAAAAAAAAAAAAAAATATGTATATATATATATATATATATATATATATATATATATATATATATATATATATATATATATATATATATATATATATATTTTTTTTTTTTTTTTTTTTGCTGATATGAAATTCTACAAAATCAATGACCGTAATTAATTAATGACCATAAACAGATCACAAAACATATTCTTAATCAGTCAGAGAATTGAAGGGTGGATCAAAAGAAATGCATTCATTCATTTTCTTTCAGCTTAGTCTCTTATTTATCAGGGGTCACCACAGCGGAACGAACCGCCAACTATTTCAGCATATGTTTCACACAGTGAATGCCCTTCCAGCCACAGCCCAGTACTGGGAAACACCTGGTGGAAACCCACGCAAACATGGGGAAAGCCAAAAGAAATGAATAACTTTTTAATCTGCTTTACCGCAATATTTTGTAAATACTTTACTGCAATCACTGAATGTAAAAAAAATATTAAATAGAAAAATAAATGGGCCAAAATGTTGGCCTGACTGAAATTGTGATTTTTAATTGATCTTCTGTATTTAGTAGTTTATCTAGTGACTTTTGTCAAGCAACTATTTCTAAATGTTTAACAATACATAAGTTGATGCAGCAATAATAAAACATACAGTATATCTAAATTAAAATGTGGTGTTACAGTACCATGCTGTTGCTTTTTAATAAAACATAGGGCAGAATTTATTTTGTAGATGTAGTTACTTTTTTCAAGTTTATTTCTCTAGCATACAGTGGAGATCAAAATTAGACTACAATTTTTGAAAACTTAAATAAGGTTATCTTCACGGTTCATATTTAACCATGTTTGTAAAACTGTCTATTACAAAATAACTAACTTTAACAAAAACCTTTTATTTGTGGAAAACACGGTGATCACAGTGATTGCTGGTTGACTGTGTGATGAACACAGGGAAGAATTCATGTTGGAGAAGGAGCTTCTGAAAATCGTTTAGTGTATTTGTAAAAGAGGCCAAAGTCTTGATGCAGAAAACAGGACAGCGTTTCACTCTCTACACACATAGTTTCCCCACAGTTTGTCAACTACACTAATGTTTCCCATCAGACCCAAATAAATTACAATTGCTTTTAGCTCCTCAGCCGAGTGTGATTGAGCCTTTTGATTCTTTCTACCAATGAGTGGTTTGGTCACAGCAGGGCAAGAGTGATTCTATGATTTATTCAATGGGGTGGAACACAGGGGACAACAACCAGTCAGGAGGTGGAATACAGCCATATTTTCAATGATTAAAGGCAAAATAATTGAAATATGAAGTTGTTTTTCTGCAAACAACTCTGCAAAAAAAAAAAAGCTACATAACACTGCAAAAAAAAAAAAAGTTTATTCAATTCGAAAATGGTATCGTTCCATCTTAAAACTGTCAGTGTCAAAAGTGCCATTAAAAAAATCTCACAGTTTAGCGTTTAACCACTATTTGGGAATATTATCATGCCTTAATCTTTGAAACAACAGGAAAAGGGGTTACAACAATTTGTATTTTAGCTGAATAACTAAGCCAAAAAGGAGCTTTCAACATATATTAATGTATTTCAGTATTCATGTAGATATAAACCTGTAATTTTAATTAATTACTTTACTCACAGAGAAGAGAAGTGGTCTACAGCTTGCAAAAGTGCACTGAAATTGTCAGCTTTCTAATCCAATGGCATTGTATCGCAAATATATTAGAAATAATTAGCAGTGAACCAAACAGGTAACCCAGGCTCATTCTAAAAACGTACAGTACTGCGATATACACTTCTGGAGAGTGCCAATTAAGCCCCAGGAGATACATTTTTTTATTTTTCAGTTTTTGTTTTTCGCGAATCCACCAGAGGCTGCTTTTTACGCTTTTTGAGATATAAAATTTCTCTTGCAGGTGATATTTAGGGCTGCTCTTCTCACATAAATCCACCAGAAGCCACTATCGACTGACTGACTGACTGACTGACTGATCGACTGACCCACCCTCCTCCTTCTCTAAACACAACCGATAGTGTTTTCAAAAGCACCTACTGATCTACTTATCATACTCATACTGACTACTTATTTTTTGTCTTCTGCTTTTTGCCTTACCTGCTTTTTGGAACCGCTCTTTGCCAGACTCAAACTCCGTTGTCATGGTCAACTCCTCTCAGTACACTCTCAGAAAAAAAGGTACAATGAGGGTACAATTTTGTTCCTAGAGGGAACAAAATATAAAATTGTACCTTTAAAGGTCCCATATTGGTCTTTAGGGTACAATTTTGTACCCAAATGGGCTATAAAGGTACAAATGTCCAGATTTAGGTTTGAAAGGTACATTTTTGTACCTTTTATAGCACATTTGGATACAAAATTGTACCGTAAAGGACCAATTTGGCACCTTTAAAGGTACAATTATATATTTTGTTTCCCTATAGGAACAAAATTGTACCCTCAGCTCATGATAAGATCAAGACACTATATAACACTAATTTAAATGTATTAATACTAAACATTAATACTAAAATACATAATTAAAAAATATAATAAATAAATAAATTGATTGAATTAAATTTTTTAATAATTAATTTTTTTTTCATGTATTTAAATTACATTTTTTCTCAAAAATGTTAATAATTAAATGTATAATTGAATGTAATTTTAATCATTAAAAACGTAAATACTGGTCTTTGCTTACTGTTTAAGACCCTATAGTATATGTGATGTAGAATAAGAAGTAGGAACCATGCAGAGTGACAGCATCTTCATACAGGTGGTGATGTTGCTGTCTCTTTAAGAATTTGGCTTGTTGAGACGTTATAGTAGTGTTTGTTACGGTCCGTCGAGTATGCTGGCTGTTTACACAGAACTTCGCACGCTTTTCAAAGAAAAGTCTATTTTGGAGTCCACACTTTTCAGGTAAGAATGTATTAAAGATATTTTTAGTGTCATTTTTACATGTGAAGCCGTGTTCTGTTGTTTTTGTCTGACTCTCGGGTCTCGGCTTTCCCCCGCTTTAAGTGCTCCGGGCAGGCCTGCAGGATGGAGTTTGCTAAAATGTCTGCAGCTTATTAAAGAAGTTACTACAATGTGATATCGAAGTCACCGAGGGATATAACGTTATAGACGGTGAGTACTATATGCTGTTAGTTTTCTCGGTGTAAAAGTTCCCTTTATCGCCTCCGTTACGTATTCGCGCCTTATATCTTACGTTACGTTACTGCTTTATTAATAAGTGTTGCCACGGCGGAATATAATCGCAACCCAATTAGCAAAATACACTCGGGCCAGTTGCGGCGGCAGAAGCGAGCTGACGCTGCCGTATCCGTGCACCGGAATCAGGCCGTGAGTAATGTGCGGTGTGGCCCGGAGCTCGCGCGACTAAAGTCTTCATATACCTTGATATAAAACCTTTTGTTATTAATACTGGAAATTTGTAATTATCGATAATGTTTTATATTTTGAGGCAATTTTCTAGCCACAGTTGACCGCTGAAATGTTATTTTAGACGGATATATAAGTTACAAACACGTTACAAACGCGGCGTGTGTATGCTACATATCTTCGTTTCAGTGTCTAAGTTACATTATGTTGAGGAGTGTCCACAAACTCTCCAGAATTGTTGGTGCTTTACTATCGTTTAACGTTATACTTATGTTAATGTAGAATTATTAACATACCACGTTGTATAAATCGACGTTTTAAGTTATACTTTGTTCTTTAGTGTAATAATTTGTCTCATCTGTTCTGAAACTGGTACCTTGAGCTATTTTACCTATTTTATTAACATCTCAAATTAAATAAATAGTTATTGCTTTATCTTATTGCTTTTCAGAAGTTTTTGAAGTTTCCAATTGTCTTTCAGGACAAGATTGAACAACAGAATGCAGCCTAACAGCATCAGACCATTGAAGGCATGTCATATGGAAGCATGGCTCAGTTACAAGATGCAAGTATGTCTCATTATCTATATACCATGGTTTTAATGGCTTACATACTGTTTTAAATTTGTAGGTTTTTACTTACAAACAACAATAAATGTACACCCACATGTTTAAAATTATTTTCTAGGTTTTCACCGAAAGATGAGAGATCAACTGAAGAATGCTATGGACCTGACTCTAAGGTACTCTTTCTAAACTTTCTCCACTTGATTAATATTATTAAATTCTAGCTTTGGATGGATTCCTTCATATTTGTTTGTATGCCACATCTTATGTTCCAGGAATTGATTTTACAGCAGCACTTCTCATGTTGCCAGCCTTGTTAAGCGAGACACTTCAACATTTCGTTGTGCTCCGGTGTATGTTGTTTTCTGTTTTGTATATGCTGTGATAAATGCATTTTATAATGCTTGATATTCTTTATATTAGGATGACGCAGTGGGTAGTGCTGTCACCTTACAGCAAGAAGGTCGCTGGTTCGAGCCTCGGCTGGGTCAGTTGGCATTTGTGTGAGGAGTTTGCATATTCTTCCAGTGTTCATGAGGGTTTCCTCCAAGTGCTCCGGTTTCCCCACAAGTATAAAGACATGCGCTATTGCTGAATTTGGTAAGCTTATTTGTCTGTAGTGTATAAATGTGTGGTGAATAAGTGTGTCTGGATGTTTCGTAATACTGGGTTGCAGCTAGAAGGGCATCTGCTGCATAAAACATGATGGATAAGTTGGTGGTTCATTCCACTGTGGCAACCCCAGATTAATAAAGGGACAAAGCCGAAAAAAAATTGAATGAAAGAATGAATGAAATTTATATTAGTCTTTTAATCTGTGATACTTTTTTTTATTATCAGTGAATATTAATTATTTCACTTTCTATGCATGTTGATTTTCTCTTCATCAGTGACTGATATTAATGTAATTATTGCTTTGTCATTTACAGTGAATCATCTTCACCAAATCCAACAGTTCAAGTACAGGAGGAGGCCACCGACTGGACAACTGTGTTAAGACGAGTCACGGCAGTTTTCAGAGTTGATGGGATTGCGATTGGCCGGGCTAATGGTGTGGACGAATATACATTTTTGACATATCCATCTTACTAGAAGAACACCTTGATGTTTCTGCAGTGGAATGTTTTGAATGAACTGTAGACGGTGACAAGCCTCGACCTACTCCAGTTACCAGAGTGATCAACCTTGTTTTTTGTTTTTCTACATGCTCTTGGGATAATCACAATCATCAAGTTAATCCAGCACACTGCTATCATTCATGCATAAAGCAAATTTTTAAATAACTTGTGGTCCTAATGACTATCAAAGAACATTTTCCAGATATGAATGCTTTACATGTCATGTTTACCAAAAGCATAAACACATATTGTGTTACAACAAATTACAACTCCACTTGAGGATGATGAGGAGTAATCTACTGATGTTGAGGAAGAGGCTACTGATGTATTTGATTTTCTGCACTGTTGAAGCAATTTATAGAGAAGGTTTGCCTTCATTCTGAAATTCAGAGAAAATGTTGATGACAAATTATTTATTATGACCAAGTATTCTGACTAAAGACAAATACTTTGGACTTTATAAAGTGCAGTACTTGATGTAGCCTGTGTAATGTGTTTATAAATCTTAAACAGTATTCTTGTGGTCTTTGTATTAAGTGTAGATTATTTAGTTTTTATTTGTTATCTAAATTGTTCTTTCTACTGTTTTACATGTCTGCTTTATACTTGCTGTGTAATTTTATTTCTTTACACATTCAGTTTTGAGTTGTAATGAAATATTTCTACATTAATAAATAAAAATGGACATCTGTGAACCAAAATATTTTATTTATTTATTTGTGCATGCAGTCACCAAAGGATCAAAATGCCTGGGTCAGTACCCTGAAAATACTATATAATATAAAAGGTACATTTTTGTACCTTCAGTGTCTAGGGTACAAAATTGTCCCTTAAAGGGTACAAATGTAGAAGGTACAATTTTGTACCTTTAAAATGAGGTACAAATTTGTACCCTTAAGGGTACCACCCCAGTGACGGGCCATTTGTACCCTAAAAGGTACAATTTTGTACCTTTTTTTCTGAGAGTGTAGCGTTGTTTTTAAAAGATGAAATGGAGACTAGAGTTTGAGCATGCAAAATTCTGTAGTACGGTGCTTGGAAAAGGGGCGGGATTAAACAAGATGATTAGACATTTTAAGAAGTGAGCCATTGGTCCATGTTTTAAAATTCTGTCCAGAGAGGTCATGTTTTGATTCTCATTTCATCTTTTTAAAGATGAAATGGAGCCATGCATACTTTTGGCAACATAATTTGCAATCTCCAGAAATGTATATATAGGGGGACATTTTCAGAATGAGCCTATGTTGCATCCAGGCTTTGAGTTTTATTCGGAAGGGCTCATCGCATTTGCCCTAATCCCCTCGCAAAGTCCCTCTGAAGGGGACATAGGGATGAGCCCTTCTGAACTGATTGCAGGGTGTGGCACAAAACAGTTTTCCTGCGCATAAAGGGTCATGTCCAAAAGTGTCCATCAGTTGTATCCTTCAAAATCCTTCATTCTAAAAGGCCCTGTGAAGTGAACAGTTTTGTGCACTTCAGTTTGGAACAACACTTGCCATGATTGTTTACACTCTGAAGTGCCCTTCGAAGGCTGATATATCTCATTTGGAATGCACCAAGGGTTGTTTCTAGAAGGAATATAGCTCCGGCGAGAAGCTAAAGAGAATTATTTATATTAATTTAATAAATTACCCATTAAATTGTCTTTTATTAACTTCTATATCCCAACCCTAAATCTACCCTGCAGCGACGCAAAAATAGTGTCACAAACACATTGTTGTCAATAAACACCCCCTGCACTCTGCATTTGGGTCCTCCTTCCTCTAACTGCAACAACTAGGCTATAGCCACGGCTGTGTCATAGACATTACCACCAGAGAGAAAGTAGGGGTATTCTACATTTATTTGTGGGATTTTAAATGCACCCTAACTGCTCCAGCACCTATGCAGATGTTATGGGCTATGCCACTGAATGGGTGTTGTTTTCTTTTTTAAAACTCTTTCAATTTAAACCTTTCCACAACTGAATTTAATAAATATTAAAAATCAGTACTGGTCCATTTCAGCTATCTTTATTATTACACAGTTTTTAAATGGGAGACAAGTGCAATTTGTCAGTGCTATTACCAAAACTCTGGGAGGTGTTTATGAAGAAGCTGTTGTTTTCAAAATATAGAAAATATATATTTATCATAAAAAAAACTCCATGTAATGTGCATGTTTCTAAAAAAAAAAAAGGCAACTTAAACCCAATGTTTGTGTTTTCAGTCCCAATTCAGATCAGGATTAAGTCACTTAGAATGACTCATCATATTGCAAAGTCGGAGACAGTTGAAAAGTTATGCTACCAGTTAAACAGAGATTAAAAATAAAGAAATTACGATCCTGTGCCAGATTCACACCAATAACAGAGGAATCTGAAAATGTCCTCTAATTTGAATATTCACCTCAGAATATACAGTAACTCATTAAATATGCTTTAAAATAACTTTTTAACTCATTTTGGCTAACACAATTCTTAAGTTTTTTTTTTTTTTTTGGAACAATTTAATTTTTTTATGTTCAATCCACTTAAAATTGTAAAAACGATTAAGTTACCTTAATTGATTTGTGTCAACATGAAGGAATTGTGTGGAACCCAGAATTTTTTTTACAGTGTTTCAATATTTAGAATCTTAATTTTCTTCTCTCACATGAGTACATCTACAAATGTGAAAGCTCTATCAGACTAGAGGCTGGCTGTCATTGCATCTCGCAACAAGCTTTTTAAAGATAATTGACTCTCTAATGAAGAAGCTCATACATAGCCTAGTTATTAGATAGCTGTAAGCCATGAAATCCTTTCATTCAGTGCAGAGACCCATGCTTTTCCATAGTTCATTAGATAATCCCGGGAACAAAGGCTCTACTGAGGGGAAAAAATGAAAATGGGCTAAAATCATACAGTATAGCACTTTGTGCATGGAAAATGTAAAGAGTGGATGAACTAAGACAGGGATATTTGGTGTAAAAATGCCAAGTAAATAGACTGAAAACTGTTTTATTGCACAATTTTGAAGAGCATCTAATGATTTATATTGGCATTCATCTTTTCATAATACACTTTATTACTTCCACTTATTATAGGCTGGTCGTGGCATTTGAAATGGCAGCACATTTTATAAGGCTCATTGAACAGCATGATTTACATTTATGTTGCACTGAAACTCAAAGCCTCATCAGAGTAAAGACTTACATTTTAGATTTACTTGGAAATATAAACATAAATACAGTTATGCAGGTCAGTGGTTTTCACTGCACACGGCCAACTCAAGAATAATATTAGTTTTCAGCCTTGCTTTAGGTTTTAATGAACTTACTGAGATCTGATAAACACACAGACGGACATGACAGGTACTCATGGCAATGCAAGCTAAATATGCACATCAAACAAACCCCTTTTTCATTAAGTGAATGTCCTTTGATGTGCTGGGAGGAGTCGTGTTTGATCAGTTATTAAACGTGTAACTTTGTAATTTAGAAAATAGATAGCAATTCATTCAAACTAAATTAGTTATCTTTGAACTAATTGTTCCCAATTATGTGTATAACAATCAAAAGAGAGAGCTCCTGCTTGCAATTCAATACAAACTGACATCTATATGAACACACTGGGAACTGCACTGAAAAAAAGGCTCTTGGGTTTGAGTATGTTTTATGGTACAGTAAGTGCTTTCATGAAAATTCCAATGTTCTGAGTTCAACACAATCATTCTGTAGTGAAATCAGCAGTGAATAAAACCACAGTGGGGTTCTTTGTACTCTCAGAAATGTTCAAGATAGAAGAGATCCCATAGAGTGAAGAACTTTCTATCTATAGAAGAGACATGATGAAATATTGTATGAAATAAATGATGGAACAGAATTTAACACAAAGCAAAAAAAAAAGGTTCAAATGTAAACTTAAATTTAAATGGCCATTGAAAGTCGTTAATTTTCCTTCAACTTAATTCCTTATCTATCAGGGGTCACCACAGCAGAATGAACCACCAACTATTCTGGCATATGTTTGGATGCCCTTCCAGTCACAACCCATTACTAGGAAACACCCATACACACTCTTGCATTCACACTTACAGTCATACACTATGGCCAATTTAGTTCATCCAATTCACCTATAACACGTCTTTGGACTATGAGGGAAACCGGAGCACCCACGCAAACACAACTCCACACAGAAATGCCAACTGGCCCAGCTGAGACTCGAACCAGCAACTTTGTTGCTGTGAGGCAGCAGTGTTAGCCACTGAGACACCATACCACTGTTAATGAAATTATTATACCTAAAAAAAATAATAAATTAATTCATTCATTCATTCATTTTCTTGTCAGCTTAGTCACTTTATTAATCCAGGGTCGCCACAGCGGAATGAACCGCCAACTTTTACGCAGCAGATGCCCTTCCAGCCGCAACCCATCTCTGGGAAACATCCACACACACTCATGTACACACACATACACTACAGACAATTCAATTCACCTGTACCGCATGTCTGGACTGTGGGGGAAACCGGAACACCCGGAGGAAACCCACTCCAACGCAGGGAGAACATGCAAACTCCACACAGAAACTCCAACTGAGCCGAGGCTCGAACCAGCGACCCAGCGACCTTCTTGCTGTGAGGCAACAGCACTACCTACTGCGACACTGTGTCGCCCCAAAATAACAAAATATCATATTATATTATCACAAAGTGTTACAGTGTTTAATTTGAGCTGGATTTTGCCGGATACTGTTCCGGAAAATGTCAGATATTTTTGTTTTGCGTTCTTGTATTTATTTTAATGGATCCAGCATTAACTTGGTGAAGTCCTATGTGTGTGTGAGAGTGAGTGTTTAAAAAAATAATAATTGCTTTTATTCTAGCCAAAATTAAACAAATAAGACTTTCTCCAGAAGAAAACATATTATCTGAGAAAAAAAGCATAAAAAACTGTGAAAATGTCCTTGCTCTGTCAAACATCATTTGGGAAATATTTAAAAAAAGAAGAAAAAAAATCAAAGGGGGGCTAATAATTCTGACTTCAACTATATTTCAGGTTGCATTTCTTATTTCAACATTTCATTTAAAAGAGTTTTTTAGTCTAACAATTCGGCCCATAAATAATTAAAAATAGGGTCCTAGTCATGAGATGGGTTAACAATGCACTACATTATCTCAATAACAAGAGTTCTGCATATTCATTAAACTTACTTTTTCTTGTAAATTACATTTGCCAAAAATAATCTGCAAATGAACAGTAATTAAATAAAATAAAAAAATTCTTTATATGCAGCAACACAATTAAAGAAACCGCTTCACATTGTGACTTGCAGAATGGGATGTCTATAAACACACCACTTGCTCATCTTATGCTGCACTAAAATTGCATTTTGTATATCTGTTTATGCAGAGAGATACGGTGAGGACCAAGACCCCATCTGAACTATGTGCTGTTTGCTTTAATCTTCTTCTTCACTCGCTCTCTCTCAAGGAACAAACTTTGCATGTTAGCAGGAGTTGAGACACCCAGACAACAAGCAGCAAAACAGCACTGGCGGGCAAAGTAGAAAATCCCATTAAAAAGGGTCCACTGATAAGGCGATCACAGTTTCCTCAAAGTGGCTCAGAATTTCACACCTCACTATAGCTCCTACCCACAGCAAGACCACTGCGGCATTGGACAAATGTGAGGCTAGTTAGGAGGAAGGCATTTTCTGTCATGTTGCTAATGATCAGCATTAGGGATCTGAGATGTGTGTGCATTCAAAAGGATAGTTCACCAAAAATGAACATTCTGACATTATATAATCGCCTTTGACTTCTTCCAAACCAGCTTGAGATTATTATTATTAATTTTTTTTTTTTTGCTCTGTTGAACACAAAAAATATAATTTAAAGAAAGCCAAAAATCTGTAACCTTTGACATTCTTGGTTGGAAAAACAAATATTATGGAAATCAATGGTTAAAGGTGGTTTTCAGCTTTATATATATTTTAACCCTTTTACTTTTGTCTGTAAAGTTTCAGCTCAAATATGCCCGTCAGGTTATTTATTATACTTTTATGAACATGAGGATTTTCAAGTTTGAGCACATTAAGAGTATCAGTAATGGATTACGGTGATATACTTTATATGCCCACACCTCTGAATGTTTTTTTCAAAAATTAGATATTGTTTATCATAGTGCCTTAGAATTTTTCAATGGTTCAAGTGCACGCACACATCCCTGTAATTTATATAAAATGACACAATGGACCTCATTACAATTTCAGAGAATACAACATATTTTAGTATTCATTTTTAAAGCTTTAGTTTGTAAATTACCACTGTATATTCATGGTTTAATAATTTATTGTAAAAAAATAAAATTGTAGCTGTTAATGTTGCCTGTGCCTTTAATGCAAATGAGCTGGTGCTTCATGCGGCTTTGGTGATGAATTTAACCCCACCCCCGCTCTTTACTTTCATCCGTGATCATGCCTCTCCCCCCCACTTTAATCCACGATTAACCAACACCCCCCCAACGCTTTTCACTTGTCAGAGGGCCAGTGACGGCCTGGATGTATTACAGCAATTATAACATCTTTATTATGTTGTTTTAAAATCGTTTTAAACTTGTAAAACTCATTCCTGAGTTGCAGATGATCACAGAGAGCTGAACAGATCTTTTAATCTCACTTGCTACTGTGAAGACATGTTAATACGTTGCTGTCAATCAATTTGATGGGTGGAGAAATCACACTTCTACGTCCCATTGCGGTGGGCCTCAGAACTGCAGGGATTTGAATCCTATTTTAACATCAGGAAATTTGAAAAAAGAGACTTTGTGTTTATATCGCTTCAGTATTACCGTGGACACACTATACCTACACACAGTTCTGTCCAAACAGCTTCCAAAAGATGATTTTCATCCTTTAAATGATCTCATATTTGTGTTTAACAGAAGAAAGAAAGTTATAAAGCTTTGAAACCAGTTGAGGATGTGTATAGAGCGAGTACATTTTTCTTTTTGGTTTAACTATCGCTTTAATGGGTCTGTGATTTCTTGGACTGAAAATGTACTTCAACAACAGCGACAACAAAACACACCCTCTTAAACTGAGCCAAAGCTGTACATAAGGTGCTTGTTTAAGCAAAAACATCACCACAGCTGTAATAAAAGTTAAAAGGCTTTCAGAATGTAAAGTTTAATGTATGTTGGTGTTGGTGTTTTAATAATTTAATACATGACCCTATAGGCCCAGTTATAAATGAGCTAATGCAGTGGGATTTGAGTAAAGATGCTCTTCTGTAGTGGAAAGCAGCAAAAATGGCTCAAACTACTGTAGCAGAAATATGTAATGCAAAACAACTGGGTCAGATAGAGTACAGGAAACTATTTTTAATGCACTAATGAGCAAATATCTCTTATTGGACTGCTCTCTGAAATAATTGATCCCACAGTCAAGTTTTTTCATAGGATTTGCTGTTGCTCATGGCTTTGTTTACTCAAAGGATTAGAATCTTAAATGTCATATCCTTTTTGAGCAAATGTGTGAAAATCAAAAAATTAAATGGATGTAATTTGTGATTGCTGAGGTGCATTGAAATGTTTTAAGAAGTAAAAGGTTTTAAAAAAAAGTTCATACTTCAATTATTGATGTAAAACTTTTTTTTAAATTTTATAAAACATTTGGATTTTATGGGCTCTATTTTAATGGTCTAGGCACAAAGTCTAAAGCGCATGAGGCAAAAAAATTACAGACGTGTCCAAATCCACTTTTGCTATTTTAAGGATGGAAAAATAAGCGCCCTGGAGCATGGTCTAGCAGGGTTGTGCTTATTATCTTAATGAGTTATGGGTGTGTTTTGGGCATAACATGCATCAAACAAATCAGTCTCATCTCCCATTCCCTTCAAGAGCAAGTTGCATCATTCCATGGCTCATTTGATATTTACATAGCAGAGTTTATAAGTGGAAAAACTGTATAGCAGGAAAACAGTTAAATAGACCATCTGCAGCGCGAGGATAAAGAATGAGCCTCCTCCATTTGGCCTCTTTACTTTCTCTTTACTTTACTCCTTTACTTTCGTGGATAAGGAAACATGGTTGTACGTACTCCACTGAAAACATCCATCAGCCTACATATTTAATTTATTTTGTTAATCGCAACAATTTGTTTCAAAACTATTTCTAAATTCAAATTTCTAGTAAATTAATAAATGAACAATAATATCGAAGTGTGGTCATTTTTTTATTTATTGCAAAACTAATTAAAATGCATATGGTTAGCTAAGTTATATTCCAAAAGGGATATTGATACAAAAAAAATAGAGTTTAGGAGCCCAAAAAGTGTTATCAAATTATTGATTTTTTCCCTTGATTTTTTAAAAAGATTTATTCCTCATCAGTCGATTACAACCACAATATAGCTTTGAATTAAAATAAAAAATGATTGTGAAATAGTTAAGCAGACTATATTTTTAAGCTTTTTGAAAATAATGCCAAAATAAAGCCAAAAATGATCATCAAAAAAATGAGAACCATAGATGTGATCTGCATCCAGTGGTGGAAAGAGTACTGAAAAGTCATGCTCTGTTAAAAGTACCATTACTTGCCCAAAAATGTAGTGAGTAAAATATGTATAAGTATCTAATAGTACTCAAAATATCAGTAAAAAGTAGCCCTTTCAAGTGTACTCATAAACTAATTTCCAGAAGATCACGTGCTTATGACTGTCTGCGGCTAGACCTGCATTATCCAATTTAAAATGCAGATCCTCCTCCTCCTTCCTAGATCGGTGGCACGGTGGCCCAGTGCTTAGCACTGTTGCCTCACAGTAAGAACGTCTCTGGTTCTAGTCTTTACCAAGCCAGCCGACGTTTCTGTGCATTTGAGCGTTCTGAGGTTACACATTCTCCCCGTGCTTGTGTGGATTTCCCCCGGGTTCCCCAGTCCCTGTTTCCTGCCACAGTCCAAAAATATTGCAACTTAAATTTATGCCTAATCCAAATCAACACCATTGACATGCTCCTACCAAGTACTTATGTCTTTAAAGGAGCAATTACTATCTGCTCAGCCACTATGACAGGGGAGTTTTCAAGATCTACCAGAGCTCAAACTCCAACAGGAGGGAGCCCCGGGCTCAAGGATCTTATGAGATCAAGATCCCTCCCGGGACAGCATACCAAACTAGCTTATAATCAATCATCAGCTAAGTGTGAACATTTAAAAAGTTGCAAGAGCAGTGAGTAGTGAGTATTGTGCTGTGAAATGCTGATGCGTTTACTTTCAATTTGTGCATATTTGTGAAAACATAACATTCTGTAGTTCATTTAGTTATTGTTTAAGGCTATTTTAGCAATTTTAGCCATCATACAATAAACATCCTTCATCTTCTCATCAGTTACATGCAGTCTAAACAGCCTCTGGGTCATTGTGGGTAACAACTTTGGATCTCTTCTTGGACACTTTTCATGTTTCCAAATGGTTTGCTGCATTTATAAAGTGCCCATGTCTTAAGGTTGTGAACTAAAATGTGATTCCGTTTCTATGACCAATTTGATTGCACAGGAATCACAGGATTGATTTTTCTACTTAGCCAATCCCCATAGACAAGAAAAAAATAAAGAAGGGACTGCAGATTGAAGGAAAATAGTGCAGTAAAAGTACTAAATAAAGCACTGAAAATGGAAAGGAAAAGCACACATTTTTAAAACTACTTAGCTAATTACTATTCCTGAGAAGAAAAAAATAATAATAATTACCTCAATAACAGTAATTTGAGCATTTGTAATTTGTTATTTTACACCACTGTCAGCATCTAAATGTTGACCACATGTGGTAAAAGGACAGATGTACACAGCTTTTTGACTGGAATGTGTTCTGATCATCTGGTGGTTGTGATCAGATCTTTAGCATAATCTAAGCATAAACTAATCATCCACTGCATTGCAAATTAGATAAACCCAGCACTTCGGAGTGACATTGAAGGGTCATTTCAAACCAATAGCTCCAAGCAATGTCATAAAACCTTTACATAGTTATTTTCATAAGTTTAATTTGTGATGCAGAAGATGCAATTTACATTTTTCTTTGCATTTATCCCCTTCCCCCTTCTATTCGAATCTCTCACTCTATAAAACCTTCAAAGGGATTATGGCACAGAAACTAGCCTTTAAGATGGAACACAGCCAAATTCCCTAGTTTGACAAACTCTATAAAGCCACTATATCATTATCACCTTCTCTTCAAAGGATGAAAAATGTAAATGATGAGCCCTGCATTTAAAAAAAAAAGTATTTTAGATGAAGAAAACAAATGCACTGTTATTTTAGGTTATGTTACAGCGCAGAACAGTCACTGAGTGTGTGCTGAACAAATTATGTGTTCACACCGTGCTGTAATTATGGTAATCAGGAGATGACAACTCCTGATGGTCTATTAGGGGCCATTCAAGAGCTCAGACTTTTTGCAGCAACACTACAGACTTCAGTCTGGTTAGATATCATACTGAATCTAATGTGGCTAAAATCAAGGCTTTCTCAATCACTCAGGTTGCACTTACATCACTCAATGGAGGTGAGTGCACTAACAAGGATGCCAAAGGCCTTTACAACCAGTTGCTAGTTTGTCTATTAAGGCCAAGAAAGTGAGGTTTTACACTTACCCTTTAACATAAGGCTTTTTTTTTTGCTGGCAAATGATCATAAGCTTCTGTACTATACAGTCTTTGACAATAAGTTAGTAGTATTTTTGAATTAATAAAACAACAGGCAAAAGCACTTAGTTCACCTAGTAATTCCTAGTAAAGTCTGAATCTGTCAGACACTTTACCTTTCCATTAGACCACCAGAGATGATTTGTGAATGGCATTAAAGTGACGCACATACTGTAGAACACACTTTTTAAAGCAACACTATGCAAGTTTATCACTCTTTTGGTGCTTCCAGCATCGTAAAACTTTTTGTGTTTCCCTGCATGTGGGCAGAGCAACTCTCATGCATTTGCTGACTAACCTGAATTGATGTAATCTGACCATTCATTTGGAAACCATGTCCACCAACCAGGCTAAATAGCCTTTGTTACACTACTGCACACTATGGGCACTGTTATACTTATAGTGCAATACTGTGTTTTGCAAACAAACAGCAAACAAAAAAAAGTGCCCTAGGTTTCATACTACAGATTTCATCCCCATTCCCTTGGTTTCCTCCCACCGTCCAAAAACATGCAACTTAAGTTAATTGACTAATCCAATTCAACACTATAGACATGCACTTAGCAAGTAGCTATCTTTTAAAAGCAATCTCTATCTGTTCATTAGCTTCTACAGCAGGGGGGTTCTCGAGTTCTACCTGAGCTCAAACTTCTCTGTCGCCTTGCAACGGGAGGGAGCCCCGGGCTCGAGGATCTTTTGAGCTCAGGGCTCTCTCCCGGGACAGCATGCCAAAAAAGCTTTATAATCAATCATCAGCTAAGTGTAAACTCTTGAAAGAGTTTTGCTCATTGCTTATTAAACACACAGTGATGCACAGCAAAACACAAACATCTTTAAATATGAAAAAAGTAAAAAAGCTTCTTAAAAATAAACCCCTCTACCTTCTCTCACATCTTCTTCACCTTAGGAGGTTTTGGTTGAATCCAGCATGTTCGGTAGATAGTCTGCTTGCGTGCTTTAACCTTGACATTGATGCATTCAGTTTTTCAGCCAGTTGGTGTTGTTGAATATTAGATTATTTCTTCTTACAGGTTTTGACTGACTCCACCTTGGCAACAACAAACAAACAAACAAACAAACAAACAAACAAACAAACAAACAAACATGTGACATTAACCTTAAAGCAGGTCCTTTGTTTACTTAATTTTCCTAAAGATTTGTTTATAATTAAGCCAAAATCAATTGCGGAGTTTTAGAAAGCTTGAAATTCAAAGACAATTATATGCTGACTATAATGAACCTGGCAGTAATGTCACAAGACACAAGTGTGAATAACTGTTTTAACATGGCTATTTCCCACATAATTAAATAAATGGACATAAAATATTGATTAAGGATGAAGTACTTTATTAGCTCATTCAACACAAATCTAACCTAACAATTAACCAATCAAGTGTATAATGGTTTCGTTAAACATAAAAAAACAAACAAACAAGTTGCTAGTAAACATTTTTTAAAAAGACAAATGAAGTTCAAACTTGATGAGCGTTTAAGGGCTTTAGTAGGCTGCCATCATTTCACATACTACATGAAATCTCACTACATAAATAATAATGGGGATTTTGATTTAAAATGAAATGGTTGCAAAATGTTTATTGTCCTATAATCCATTTTAATGTACAAAACAATAATCTGGGCAAGAAGATGAACACGACAACAATATGGAAGTGCTGTTAATACTGAACTTCTCATTTTTGGTCACACTTTATTTAAAAGTACAATTCACGCTATTAACAAGCTCATTGTCACACAACCTCCAGAGATCGCTGGTTCTCACATGAACACCAGGACTACACTTCCGCATTTCCCAGGACTACATTTTCATACATGCACTTCTCCCAGACACTCACGCCTGCTCACACTTCTAGCTTGATTGCACTCACCAGCTGCACCTTGTCAGAGACTGATATCACACCACTTATAAGCCACTCATGAACCCATCCAGTTTGCCGAGTCTTGTTTACTGCTAAGTGACATTGCAACGTGTTTCTCCCTGTCTTGTTTATCCGTGCTTTACCCTAGCCTTGTATAACCGTGTTCTCCTGTTTAGCCACCTGCCTTTCGAACTATTGACTGTTTATATGACTACAATTTTGGATTTACCTACACATACCCGTTTTTACCTGTATGACCACTGCTTGCCTGACGCTGAATAAACCTGCATATTGGATCTTACCTCCTGTTGTCTCTGTCACTCCCTCCCCGGTCGTTACACTCATTAACTGCTAATTAGCTGCGTATGAATAGTTAGTAAGGTAGTAGCTGGGTTTAGATACTGGGTAGGATTGTGCATTTAAAATAAGAGCATACTTTAAAAGTGCTAATATACCATTAATATCTTAATAAAAGAAAGGTAATAATCTAGTATTAAATAATCTGATTTGTTACTGAAACTGAACTGTTACCTCATATTTTTTAATAAAACCATAACTGTAACAGAGAAGCAAGATGGCAGCAGCTTTACATCAAAGAGGTAGAGTAAATCAGCGATAAGTAAACACTGTTTGTCACAACTACCAGCGAACTATTCCATACAGATCACTGAAGATCTACCAATCTGCCACCAAAAGAACAACAACTCATCATGCACCACACACTCACACTTGTTCTGGTTTATCTTTGATTACACACACAGCTGGGAGCTGCTCAAGGACTGATTACATGAACTATAGTATATACAGCACACAAACACACAGACATTCCTGAGTCTTGTTATCTGTTAAAACTGGGACATTACAATACGTTTTCCCTTACCTTGTTTAGACCCTTGTTTTGTTTTATTGTTTATCCTGCCTGCCCCCTGTACTGACCGCTCGCCTGTTTATTGACCACTTTTCTGGATTATCTGTATGTATCCGTTTACCCCTGTTTTGACCTTAACCTGCTTGGTTAATCTTATAAATAAACTGCACGTGGATCCTCAACCCCTTTGTCTAGTGTCCCTCACATAACACTGTTACTGTTGATCTTATCACATAATACCACAGCTCTGAATTTCATGACAGACCAATCAGAATCAAGTATTCCAGAGAGTAGTTTAAAAAATGACAATGGTGGTTAAAAACAGCTGGTTAAAACACCTTACAGGGTACATTTAAAAAATGTATAATGTGCATTCAATGCTATCACACAGCAATGTGTGACTTTTGGGTTTAGTGGCTAATTCGTATGAATTCTTATGATCTTATTCATACAATTTAGTTTGATTTGCTCATCCCCCAATGACGGTTGGGTGCCACACCTCCTTTTAAAAATCATATATTCTCATACAACCAAACTCGTACAAATTCATATGAACTAGCCACTAAACTGGCATAATGTAAAATAGTTACATTTCCTCGAGAGATCATTCTGGTGCTGCTTACGAAGGCTGTTTTATTTTGAATAGAAAACAGTGTAATTAATTTCCTAGCTGGTATATATACACTTGCTATACTAAATTAAAATGAGTTGAAACAACAGAATTCTTACATTTTGGGGGGACATTGTAAATGTTTTATGTTCAATTAAATGTTCAATTAGGTTAACTTATTCAGTTTGTGTTAGGACAACACATAGGAGTTGTGTGGATTTTTTACAGTGTAAGTTAAAGCACTGAGAAGGAGCATTACGCCTCACATAAAACATCGAAAACAAGTGCCATTCATATTTTTTATCACAATGGGCTTCATGGCCTCATTTTCTGAACATTATTTCTAGCACACATATATTCTATCTTAAAAAAACATTTCTGTGCGATGTTTAAAGCCCACTGGGAGCAAGCTATATCTGCGGGGGCTTTGGTGAACTGCCAAGCAGAAGTCGTTGTGGCAGCTTTCATGATATCATTTCAGCAATCTAATTTTCCAAGGCTCACTTAGGGGACCAACAGGGTCGATTTTCTGTCGATGACTACAGATAGGTTTCATCACCTGCTTCTTTGAGCATGCTAGGAATCGGCTAGAATGTGATCTTCTTGGTAAAACATTAAACAGGTGGCATGTTTTCTTTGGGACAGATGCAGAAAACCCACGAAACTGCCCACTCCATACACAGCATAGCAGTTATAGAGGTCAAAGCGTCCCTTGGGCTGGAGGTTTGTTTATACTGGAAATAGCCAATTTCATGCCTGTTTTAAAACACTAGTGCTATAATCTCTCCAGCTTTAGTTAGTTAATAGCAGAACAATGCAATGACTCGAACAGGATTGCTTCGAAAAGCTCCCAGCTAAACCAAAGTAATCACAAATTTGTTGCAAATAAATGTCACACTATTAGAAGAAATTGACTGGTGTGGTGGAATTGCAAATTAGTTTAATTTTCTTTACCTTCCTTCATCAAGATAAGTATTTTTTCCCCAGCCTTCTAACAATAAGATCTTCATATAATAGCTCACTCATACATATCTATAATAACAAAGAATTATATATTTATATATTTATTTATTTTTTTCCTTTTTAAATATTTCCCAAATACTGTTTAACAGAACAAAGAAATTTAATTCCTTCCTTAAATTCCTTAATTTAAATAACAAGGCTAATAATTCTGACTTCAACTATATATATATATATATATATATATATATATATATATATATATATATATATATATATATATATATATATATATATATATATATATATATATATATATATATATATAAAAGCCATTAAGCCATACTATTCATTAAATTAAGAGTGTGGTCATCTAACCTATTTAAGAACAGAAAGATAATACATTTATATTCAAATAAGGTGTTGTAGTTTTATTTATTTTTGTTGATGGGGGTAAAATGTTTGCTGTGTCTATATGATTATTTTTCTGTAACTGTAATCTGTTTTGATATGCAAACTAAAAAAAGTAAATTTAAAATTAAAAAAAATTAAAAATACAAACTACAATATTTCAAATAAATAAAATATTTTTATGCACACACATGCAACCCGTCTCATACAGCTGCCATTGCACGCCTCAAAGACACGTTGTAGAGTGCAATTTAACACAATTGCCTCTAGGAGTCGCCAATGGAAGTAAAACAGACACAAACAAAAAATGTGCGTACGCCAGGCATAAAGTTGGCATGGAGCTGTGCACATTCCCAAGTAAAATTCTTCTTTAGTAAATCCAAACGTGAGCGATTTTGAGCGTGAAACCTGGTGTACGCAAAATTTTTGTGCGTACGCAGTGTTGATACATGAGGCCCCTGATGTGTGTCTAATATAAAAATGTAAATGTATTCTTTTTTTTGTACAAAATAATGTAAGCTTGACTTTGTGCTTCATTTCCCCTTTAAAGTAGTACATTTTTGGATTTGGAACCAACTAATCTAATGTACTGCATACGCTATTGCATCCCATTGTTTGAAAGAAAGATCTGAAAGGTGTCACAAAGTCCATGCAAATCAGTGAATCATTTCTGATCAGTTACTTTACATTGATAAATGGAACAAAGCAGGGCATATAGATGAATCGACTCACCTGAATGACTCCAGACTTTCTAGTGATGTATTTGGGAGAACAAGTTCACTAGAGTGAATCAGAATTGTCAAACATTAGAGAAAGTGATTTATATTAAATGAACAAGTTTATTTAAAAACTCAATCATTAGTCTTTCAGTAATTATGCAGATTTAAATTGAAGGTTGGTGTTCAGTGTTGATGTACTGCAATAAAATATAAAACAATTCTATAAAATTATATATTAAGAATAATCAAAGGCAACGCAGTGGCGCAGTATTGCTGTCGCCTCACAGCAAGAAGGTTGCTGGGTTACTGGTTTAAGCCTCGGCTCAGTAGCCATTACTGTGTGGAGTTTGCATGTTCTCCCTGCATTCGCGTGGGTTTCCTCTGGGTGCTCCGGTTTCCCCCACAGTTCAAAGACATGTGGTACAGGTGAATTGGGTAGGCTAAATTGTTCGTAGTGTATGGGTGTGAACGGGTGTGAATGAGTGTGTGTGGATGTTTCCCAGAGAGGGGTTGCGGCTGGAAGGGCATCCGCTGCATAAAAACGTGCTGGATAAGTTGGCCGTTCATTCCGCTGTGACGACCCCGGATTATTAAAGGGACTAAGCCGACAAGAAAATGAATGAATAAATGAAGAATAATCAAATTAATTAAAATAATGCCCTAATTGATTCTAAATAACAATAAAATATTTGGAGTGTTGACAATTATGAGCATAATAATCAATACTTTATGAATAATAAACACATTTTTAGTTTATTTAAGCCATATTTAATACTCTATTTGTGTAAAAAAAAATTAAAAAAAGAATACGCCTGCTGTAGTGACCGTATGGCATTTTCATCAATATTCCGGTGGTTGTAAGAATGAATATTTTCTGCTTCCAAAGCATCAAGAGATAAAGCGAGGTATGACAGTGAGGAATTTAAACTGAGAAATTACATTTCCGCATGCTCAATATCACATCAGACACAATGCTCAATGCTGTAACTTATCTTGTGCAAACTACCGTGATGATATTAAACAGTGCTCAAAGAGCAGAAAAATATGTCCCTGAGTATATTATGATAATAATGATCCATGCATATTTTCCTGCTAACATGAGTGTGTTCATTCGACTATACACACTGAAAATCATTATATATGAGGTATGTGGGGAATTATGTATAACTCTCCACAGACATTTGTTCAAATACATCCCTAGACCTCACCATGAATATGAGTTCAATGTCGCTCCCCTCAGAGATATGTTTTACAGACGACATAATAATAAATAATAAAGTGGCACACAGAGTGTGTCTGATGCCTGTGCAGTAAAATTGCTCACATTGGCCCTGTCACTAACATCTACTGCACTTCTAACATTGTTCATCTCTGCCACGTTTTGAGTGTCCTACTTCGGAAATTACATAAATCATGTTGCTTTATTCTCTATGATGTAACCAAATATGACCTACGACCTGCCAAATCCCAATTTGTTCAGCCCCAAAAGTTTAGAGGACTGAATGCACTGTGCGGAAAGAAAGCAATCTTCAGCTTTGCAGCTGCAGTCAAAAGTTTTGAACTATAAAATATTTTTATGCTCTTGAAAGACTAGAAAAAAATACACTCTCAGACAAAAGTCTTGTTGTCAATCCCAGTTGTAAGAACAACAAATAATAACTTGACTTCTAATTGATCATTTGGAAAAGTGGCAGAAGGTCGATTTTGTTGAACTGCATCACAATCATCACAAATAAGTATAGACTGAGCATAGACTGAGATTCTCACAGAAATCAGTCAAGTTTGGTGAAGGAAATATCATGGTTTGGGGTTAACTTCAGTATGTGGTGTGTGAGAGATCTGCAGAGAAAAGACATTTGTGCTGCCCATTACATTACAAATCACAGTAAAGGACTAATTCTTCAGCAGGATAGCGCTTCAGGAAGGGGCTCTAGGATTGGCCAGCCCAGTCACCAAAAACGAAGATTATTGAGCTTGTCTGGGGTAAGATGATTAAATATGTAAAAATCAAGGCATAATCATATTTTATTTTGGTAACACAAGGGTGATCTAAAGGTCTTTGCCTTTCATATAAGCCGCTTCTGATACCAAATGATCAAGTAGAAGTCAAATTTGTATTTGTTGTTCCTAAAACTTGGATAGACGACAAGACTTTTGTCAGATAGTGTAGAACAAAGAGCAAAAAGTAAAACTTTGTACTTTATGTATTGAAAAAGGCTGGAAATAAAAAAATGCATCAAAACAGTATCATTATATATTATTACAATGAATAAGGTATACCTTTTTTTTCTTTCTGCTACTGGAGTATCAGCTTTTGCCATCACAATGACACTTTCAGATAAAAGGTTCAAAACTGTACTTTTTTAGGGTAGTACCTTGAAGATGTAATTTTTTAACTCTTTTAGCAGTATTGTAAGAGTTGCAAATCTACAAAAGTATAGTTATGGGTTTTGTACACACACACACACACACACACACACACACACACAGGTACGCACGCACGCACACACACACACACACACACACACACACATATATATATATATATATATATATATATATATATATATATACATATATATATATATATATATATATATATATATATATATATATATATATATATATATATATATATATATATATATATATATTTATATATATTATATGATACCTCTATTGTAAATTTTTATTTGAAAATTAATAAATTACATTCAAAACTATACATTGCAATAAAGATCATTTTAAATTATAATATTTTACAACCAATATTTTTAATCCATTATGTTCATTATGGATACATTTTTGGTAATTGAGATTTGTGCATCATCTGAAAACTAAATAAATACGAATTCCATCACTGTATGTTTGTTAGAATAGGAGACGATTGGAAAATCCAACATAGTAACTATTAGAAAATCTTTAAACTGAGAGTTCAGACAAAAATCTTAATATGAATACTGAGAAAAACTCCTTTAAATGTGTCCAAATTAAGTTCTTACAAATGCATATTACTAATTTAAAAATATGATTCAGTATTTTTTTTTTTTTTAATTTCCAGGTTGTGCTGGTTGACGCATTTGCCGAAGTATCATTGCCAATCTTAAGCCAACTGTATTTCTTTTGTTTTAGTTCAATTTGAAAATTTCTCAACCATTGCAGAGCCCGGGGTATCAGAGAGAGACTCAAGCTTGCCCCCAACCTGATCCTGTTTTGGTATTATTCCGAAAGGAAATTTACAAAATATCTTCATGTAACATGATCTTAACTAATAGTCTAATGATTTTTGACAAAACATAAAAATCAATGATTTAATCAATAAAAAAATCAATAAAACACTGTATTCCTGCCTATTCCCACAAATAATAGTTTTGTGATCCACAGTCACATAAAACATTTTTATTCAATCAATCCAGCGGCCACGAGAGACTTTATTTAAAATCCTGTTCAAAATCTGAATTATTCCAAACTTTTGAAACAGGCAAGGGGGATCTCTGTACACAGGCCAGTGATTATACACTGCATTATGCATTTGGATCAATATAAGAAAGCAGTACTCAGTTTATTTATTATTGCATTCTCAGAGATTACATTTTAATAAATAGCAAACAAATGCTTTGATTTGTGTTCGACCAAAAGAAGAAAATGTATTTCAGCATGTTCCTGAAACATTCATCAGATAATTTCATCAGACCAGACAACAGGATATTCAGTCAATAACATAAGTGAGTTGATGGAAATAGTTATGCTTACCGCAGTTATTATTTTTAAACAAACAAAAAGCAAATGTAAAAAAAAACCAACAACAATATGTTCAATTGTTAACCTTAAAGACACTAAATGTAAAATGGTTGGTTGCATTCATTCCTTCCAGTCAGTGAATTTATCAGAACTGACCTATCGACCCCTTTTGGGTCCCACTACTTGAAACCCACTGTACTCTACTTTGTTATAAAACAAAGGATAGCTTAATCTGACAGCATACCTTCTTTGCCCTGCAACCCAACAGTCCATTTTATCTCATTTTGCTACAGGTCAGTGCAAATGTCCCACAGAATGAAATGTGGATCTCCTTCCTGAGAGGCAAGAGCACAGCTTACAGCTTGAAAAAAAAAAAAAGAAAACTATTTTCTATTTCTAAGTGGCTTATATCTAACTTAAATATAATGACAAATTGACTCTTTGTTCCAAACTGGAAATTAATGAAAGTACATGTTGCAGTGGCATTTGTATCGACAGATGATTATGATAAATATATCCATCCTGTCTTGGCTCTCTCTAGAGGGCAATTCAAAGACTATTTGTCCAAATGGGTATTGCTGAAAACATTAAGAAGATTTGCACATCAGCACTAGATAGACTAAAAATCTGCTGTCTTTAAATGTCACTCTAGCAGATTATAATTGCTTCAAGTTGCAGTTCCAGCCATGTTTGTACATTCTTAAAAAAAATGCCAATGGATTGCTTTGTTCAGGTAAATTAGTGGACAAAATAATGTGGAAAACATCCTTAATTTAATCATATTCATGGTAGGATATTTATTAACCAACCCAAGCTCATTGGGATTAGTTACCCCTACTTTTTGTAGAGAGGAAAATACATCCCAGGAGCTACGCTTTTTTGCAGTTTTTGTTTTCACAAATCCACCAGAGGCCATTGTGTACTGTACGCTAATTCAGATCTCAAATTTCTCCCACGAGTTTCATTCTGCTGTTCTCACGTAAACCCACCAGAGGCTGCCGTCGACTGACTAAATGACTGACCGACCAATCCCACCGCCACCCTCCCTTTCCCTAAACCCAACCAATAGTGTTTTGAAAAGCACAGATTGACCCGCCTACCCACTTCCCTAAACCCAACCACAGTATTTTCAAATGCAATCCAGAAAAACAAAAGCCCTTGCGGCAGCTTAATTTTTACCACATTTTCAGATTTTACCACATTATCACCCTGTTATTTACTTGTTTATTTTAATTTTTAGCTTTTTTTCAGCTTTCTGGAACCATTCTTCACCAGACTCAAACCCAGTTTTCGGGGTCACCTTCCCTTTGCATCTCAAGTGCACCGACGTACATGTTGAGCTACCGGACAAACTGGTAACAGCGGAAAAGGTGGTAAAAAAAAAAAAAAAAGGTTACGGCATCATACTGCCCTGTAGCGTTAAAAATGAAATGCAGCCATTCGTAGCTCTGGCTACATAATTCGCAATCTCCAGAAACATATATAGGGCTACGTTTTCAAAATGAGCCTATATTGTTATTAACATTTAATGTGTTGTTTCAAATGCTCCATTTGCGATAAATGAAGGAAAAATGTTTATTGAGGAATGGCTAATAAACAAATATATGGGAGATTCAATGAAATCTCAATAACTGATTACTTTGTTGTTAATGTACATTTTATATCTTGAAAGAGCTTTAATCTATGATTTTTTAGCATTATAAATAAAGCACTTTATAATAAATAACCTATTTTTTCTAAACAATACTGTATATTCAGGGTGCGAACTACAGATGGGTTTGGGGAAACTAATCTCTGAACACATTCTGAAGGATGTCAAAGCAAGATGTATTGGGAGTTAGCCCTTTAATAGTGAGAAATGGTTTTCTCTTATCTGTATCCTAAATAATAATGGTAAGAAATAAAATAATAGATGACATAAATAGAAATTAGACCCCCCCTATAACAGTTCATACCATTATAGGCGTCCATACATATTCTCGCCAATCAGTTCATGCTAGAGTCCTAAACCAGCAGATCCAGAGCCCTAATGGACATTATAAAGACTCTTTTCTTGTAAAGTAAAATAATATGCATAGTTTGTATAGTTTGACCTACAGTAATCTCTGAAATAGCTAGTTAGAAGTTACTATATATTAAATATCCCTCGAAAACTGATAAAAATAATTGTCTTATTAATAAATTAGTATTCAGTTAAATGAATACACATTTGATTCACTGAAGTTGCTGTTTTGTCATCACATACACTTTACTTTACATACACATACTTTTTACTATTTTTTAACTTACAGGCTAATTCACATATTTCTCAATCTGAATGATTATAATAAAAAAGTATTTTTTTTTTAAATTAGACAACACTGTTTCCTGTTCTCATATCTGTCAGTGACAGTGACAGTTAAAACGAGTGCATTCTCTAAAAGTGCTTCTGTCACTGTGTTTAATCCTTTCTGTGCAAGACTGAATAGGTAATACCGCACAAACTGTAAAGTGCTTTATATTGCTAGTTCATTTTGAAATATAAATAGCAAAATGTTCGTTAAGAGTTCGTTAACAGCTGTGCTGATGATGTGAATGCCGAGAAAACCCGACTGCTCCTCTGTGACATTGGGATACAGTTGATACAAGGTTATCTATACAGCCCCCTAAAATGGGCCTAGCAACGCCCATGCTACAGACTATTAACTACTATAAGCCTATGCATAAAAATCTCATAGCAATTCATAACTTTTAGATTTAGTGGTTAATTTGTTTGATCTCATTTTGCTCATCTACCAGTGATGGTTATGTTTAGGAGTGGGGTTAGGGGGCCTGCCTCCTCATACATATAAATCATATGTTTTTAAACGAATTAGCCACTTGTCTGCTAACATGATAACTATTTACATTTCCCCATGAGATGAAGCTGGGCTATTAGAACGTACAAAGTCTAAAATGTCAAAAATGTGTGATTTATGTAAAAAAAGTAGTCAAATTTAGTTCCCATAAACTACATACAGTATTGCATTTTCTCTTAATTAGCCTTTTACAGTCTCTTATCAAGGTCTCGGGTACTGTTTGTCCACCATGCTTGAACCTTAAAGAAGATTTAAGACTTCCATTTAACATGTCCAATGAGCCTCTTTGCAATCAATTATGAATTTGGCACAGAAAGTTCCTACCCTTGCAAAACCCATTGACCAAAACGTTTAGTCCAGCTTCAAAGTGCCAGCAAGCAGTGGAGTCTGCCAGCTCTCATAATGGGTCCTTTCAGTTTCTGAAACACAGATGAGGCCAGAGGATCTTTTTTATATGTTTTTATAAAATACATTTATAGGATGCTGCCGGTTCTTTGATTTCTCGACGACTACAGCAAATTGCCTGCACTTAAGGACTGAAATTTCATTGGTTAATCTTGACACTAAGGTCTAATACATTATAGTTCAGCACACATATTCATCATACAGTAAGCTTAAGGTGTTCATCTTTAGTGATTAACGACTGTACACTGCTGAAATAATAGTCATTTAGTTGAGAAGAGGCCAGGCAAGAAGAACAACAACCCTGCAATTATAACTATTATCATCTGAAATCTGCAATGCAATCAGTGGCATGGACAACAGACACCAGTCCTCTATACAAAAGGTCAGAAACAGAAGGAACAAGGCATGACCAAAGAAATTAAATGTGCTCTCAGTAATTATTTCCACAATAAAAAGTGTACACAGTTGATTTTAAATGGGAAGGTTACTTCAAGGTAGCTGACATAAAGATTGTAAACTTTAACGGCATAGTTTATACCAACAATAATTTTCTGATCATGTAGTGACCCTTATGTTGTTCCAAACCCAGGACTTTTGTTTGCGTTCTGGACACAAAGGAAGGTATACTTTTACATTGCTACTCTAAGTCTATTTATTCATTCATTCATTTTCCTTCAGCTTAGTGCCTTATTTATCAGGAGTCACCACAGCGGAATGAACCACCAACTTCCAGAGTTTGTTTTATGCAGCAAACGCCTTACCAGCCACAACTCAGAACTGTAAAACACCCATACACACTTGCATTCACACACAATCATACACTATGGCCAATTTTTTTGGTTTTACCCAATTCACCTATACCGCATGTCTTTGGAATGTGGTGGAAACTGGAGCCGTGAAAGTCTACTTACTAAATAAATAAATAAATAAGGGCGATGCCGTGTCGCAGTAGGTAGTGCTGTCGCCTCACAGCAAAAAGGTCACTGGTTCGAGCCTCGGCTGGGTCAGTAGGCGTTTCTGTGTAGAGTTTGCATGTTCTCCCTGCGTTCGCGTTGGTTTCCTCAGGGTGCTCCGGTTTCCCCCACAGACCAAAAACATGTGGTACAAGTGAATTGGGTAGACTAAATTGTTCGTAGTGTATGAATGTGAATGAGTGTGTGTGGATGTTTCCCAGAGAAGTGTTGCGGCTGGAAGAGCATCGGCTGTGTAAAAAAACATAATGGATAAGTTGGCGGTTCATTCTGCTGTGGCGACCCCAGAATGATAAAGGGTCTAAGCCGAAAAGAAAATGAATGAATGAATGAATGAATGAATGAATGAATGAAGGAATGAATAAATAAATAAATAAATAAATAAATAAATAAATAAATAAATAAATAAATAAATAAATGTGAATTGTGTGCTTTACTAATCCAGGTATCTGAAGAAACCGATTTACTTTATATAACTGCTTGATTTAGAAGAAATCTCTTTACAAGTATTTTGAAATTACAGTGTTTTAGGTTAACATACTTTCATGAAACAAACTTAAATAAATGCAATGCCTAAAGAAAGTAAAACTTAAAATCAGCTGCAATAGTTTACAGTAGACTTGTTGAAGCGATTGCCCAAAAATGAAAATCATGTCATTATTTACTCACTCTTCACTTGTTTCAAACCTTTGTGAGTTTCTTCTGCTAAACTCAAAAGAAGATATTTTGAAGAATGCCTGAAACCTGTAACCACCGACTTCTGAACTTGTTCCTTCTACTATGAAAATTAGGGGATTTCAGCTTTATTCAAAAAATCTTTGTTTGTTAAACTTATGGTTCATATTTGTATTGCTGGCACAAAGTTTGTTTACAAGAGACTGAATGTGATTAATTTCCCTGAAGTACTCAAACCAGAGCTACAAGTAAAGAAATTGGAAGAACCATTGCCGCAATATATTGAAATGAGATGTCAGTGTTGCATTTATATGTAAATATGTGCTGCATGTGTACTTTCCTCTCACACTAACAAAATAAACACAAAAGAAAATGAGAATTGTGAAAGAGAATCTGTCAAATAAGTATCTGATGAGACGTTTTTGCATGAGCTCTGCAATTTACCAGCATCATGTCAACAAATGACACGATTACTGTTATTATACATTTGATTGTGAAGTTTATTTGAGACTACTCACTATATGTTGTAAGAATTCACTTTATTTGTCACAGATGAAAGAAGAAAGTGCTTTGCTTTTTAGCCTCTTTGCAAAAACATCATTCACATAAAAAAACATACAGGATATCTAGGCAAACTGGGAAGATGTTTTGAGTTTGATCATGCATTGGCAATAAAAAGGTCACACTTTACAATAAGAATCCCTCAGTGAATGTATTTACTAACATAAATTAAACATTAACAATACAGCATTTATTAACCATAGTTTCAGCATTATTAACGAAACTCCAAAACACTTTGTTTGAGATGTTGACAGTCTGTCCCGCGTTGCTAAAAACACTATTAGGACACAAATCCCTCACAAAAAAAGTAAAAATTGGTTGTTTTTGTGTTATTTTGAGCAAATTCATTGTTCCGGTTTGAAAATAAATGTTGAAGCTACGTCATGGCCATGAGATCCTTGTGTGTATCCCAGCATGTAGACTGGATGTCTGTACCGGTGGGTACAACGTGACGTCTTTGAGCTTTCAGCATTAATTCATGAGAACAACTTGGTTCCAACCAATCAGCGTGCTCTATTGTGAATGGTACAACTTCATTATTATGCATGATAGATTTAAAGATGCCATGTTGTGATGCCAACCGTAAATAAGAAGTAGAAGAAAATTTTTTTGGATACATGGATTGTCAGCATTTATATAAAAGTGAAGGTTTTGTTTCCATTTCTCCTGCTATGAGAGTGCAGCTGGACCCACATGTGGATTACAGCAGTCTGCTGACACGTGGCAAAAATATGTTTGTAAGGAAAAAATTTTTACCAAAGAGCTTTTCGCATCTGGAAATGGTGAAATCTGGATTTGCCACTCATCTTCTTTTTAAAAAAGACCTGGCTCCAATTTGTGTTGATTGTCCTATCTCTACGGATTTGGTAAGTGTGCCATTAATGTTCTTTATTTATGTTTATTTAGATAGCAAAGTTAGTTCACATCATCAGCAGTATTTTTAAAGACATACAGTAGTCAAAATGATTTAGTTACAATGTTTACAGTATGATAATATCATTACAATATTATGGACTGAAAGATGCACTGTAAATGCTGCTTTTCGAATGTAAACACCTTAATCAAACTATTAACATTGTGTAGAATTTTCGCAGCATCTTGTGACAGGATAGTCTACCCACACACGGCTGTGGTTCTACCGAGAAATGTGGAGGGTTTTTTTTTTTCTGCGTGACGTGTGGTATCAAATTCCATTAAACTGCACTCCTCCAGCAGTTCCACGCATCCAATATCTCGTTTGTCATGGGGGCAAACATGAAATGTTCCTGAATGAAAGTGCAAGTGGCAAACTGCAGTTAAAGTTGACAAATTAAGAATGAAAAACCCAAAATTACATGAAACTCCAGAGGAAATGTGGAAAATGTCGAAGTATGTGCACTAACATGTAAAAGGGGATCATGAAAGGAACATTCAAATTGCAACTCATGTAAACACCTTAATAATATTATTGTCTTATTCACATTAAGGCAAATCATTCCACTACTGATGTCCTTGTAAACGTAGTCAATGTCTGTCTCCCCTGTATCTGTACATGTGTTGCCGGTGTGAAAATCAGCTGTAGTTCACTTAATGAAACTCTTCCATGCAAACCCTTCCCTCTTTAGCCACTCGACACCCCCACCTAAACAAAGCTGGACTCACCCACTTTCCTGACTTTTTTAAAAATAGAAGTGTGAAAACACCCTGCTGAAAAAGGGAAGGCTTCATAGCCCTTTAAAATCTATAAAGTTGTTTTTGTTAACATTAATTATTTTCCCAGTGATCTTTCCAGCTAGAAGGGCATCCTGCTGGATAAGTTGCCGGTTCATTCCGCTGTGGCAACCCCAGATTAATAAAGGGGACTAAGTCGAAAAGAAAATGAATGAACAATAAATGAAACATTAATTATTGCACTGAGTTAACAAGAACTAGGAATGACTGACTTTATTTTCATTACCTAACATTAACAAAGATGAATAAACACTGTACTAAATGTATTGTTCATTATTAGTGCACGTTAGTAAATACATTAACTTTTGCAACCTCATTGTAAAGTATGACCCCCTTAAAAAGTGATGATAAATTTATGGAAATAGTTACATACAGCCCCTTTCATGTAAATATAAAAGCAAAGGTTTAAGGTTTATAAAACATTATTAGCTTAGCATACAAAACAACAAAAAATAAAAAAAATAAAAAAAACAACAACAACAACAGAAAGAGCCACCAAATATATATATATATATATATATATATATATATATATATATATATATATATATATATATATATATATATATATATATATAAAGGACAAATTCTAAATATCAGAGTAAATCTCTGATTCTGTTAAGTCCATATTTCATGCATCTTACTGTGAATGAGTTCATTCATATTGCTAGGGGTCCATGTTCAACATATTGTCATGCATTAATCACACACTTAACTGTGAGTGCTTCAGTTCCCACACAGTGGGTTGTATTTTTAATACTGTGCTCCACCAATAAAAGAAGGAAATCTATCAGCAGTAAAAAGGTTACAGCAACAAAACTGGTGGACTGGCTATCAAATGTGTATAATAGCTCCATATGGCCATGAGGCAAAGTCTGGAGCATAACATTATATGCTGCATCAGCTGGGAAACATCCAAACATTAATGAGCACTTAATCAATAACCTGTTTGAGAAAGTCATTGTAATGCCATTAACCTTTAGCTATTTAAATGCTATGCAACCCCTGAGATAAAATGAAGACGAATTTGCCAATAGGTCATCCTGCAGCAAAGTTTAGATAAAAGTCCAAAATATGAATCCTTTTAATTAAACAAACAATGTTAAAAGTGTACATAAATGTCAACAGTTCTACAAAAAAAAAACATAAACAAGACAATATGGGGGCAGCACAGTGGCGCAGTGGGTAGCCATGTCACCTCACTGCAAGAAGTTCACTGGTTCGAGCTCCAGCTGGGTAAGTTGGCATTTCTGTGTGGAGATTTCATGTTCTCCCTGTGTTCATGTGGGTTTCCTCTGGGTGCTCCGGTTTCCCCCACAGTCCAAAGACATTGTGTGTCAAATGGGTAAGCTAAATGGTCTGTAGTATATGTGTGTATGTCCTGGTCCTCCAGGTTGAAGGTTGAGTGTTGGTCTAACGACCCACCTCGTAAAAATGAAATCTTCTGAAACATCAACATGGTGCAGCTAAACATAAACTTTGATATAAACGGCCCTGGAAGTAAGACTATATGGACCGTTTTCACATTTCCGGATTTCTCAGCAGTGAAGGTCGTCAGTTAAAAGAACAACTACACAGTACACAATCGTAGGTAAACAGCACAACAAATACATTTTTGCATTCTTCTTTGCTCAAAAATACAAAAACAACCTTAATTAAATTATCAAGACTTTCAGAAAAAGGAAAGAAATTGCGTGAGCCTGATAACAGCAGCCAGAAGTGAGAACAATGCCAAATTTATTGTCCCACTCATAGACACTGGATTAGATACGCCCCATAAGTGGCATTCGTTTTTTTGTTGTTGTTTTCTTTTGTAATTTGATGCAAAGATGATAGAATAAATATAATAGCTTTATAAACGTACATACATTTTTTAAATAATTTAAATCTAAACATTCAAAGATTTATTATGCTAATGACCGTTAAATGGTTCAGGACCATCCTAAAAAGGGTCTATTGTTCGGTACCACGGGTGTTCATAAGACTTTCATAAAACCTTTATAATTATGACATGACACATAAATGAGAGTTTATGCATGCTTATTAAGTATAATTTGCTCAGTTTTGTCATTTTAAATGCAAAATGACTTAGTTTGTTGTGGAAACTTAACTCTTCATCTTTCATCTTCGTCTTCATCTTTGTCATGAAAACTTGACATTACCAAGACAACAAAACTTGTCAAATCTGTCATAAACATGATTGTCCTGAGACATTCATTTATTTATTATCCTTCGACTAATCTTGATTTCAGAGGTCACCACAGCGGAATGAACCTGCAACTATTCCAGCATATGTTTTACAAAGCAGATGCCCTTTCAACCACAACCCAGTAGTGGGAAACACCCATACACTCTTTCATTCACACATGCATTCATTCACTATGGCCATTTAGTTTAACCAATTCATCTATCGCGAATGTCTTTAGACTGTGGGACTTACTGTGCAGCGACAGTGCTAACCACTGAACCCTGTCCTGAGACAATTGTGTCATAAATATATATTTTTTCTAATCACATTATTAATGGAGATTAAAATGTCTCATTTAAAGTGTCATTAGTCTGTCAAATCATTTTTTAACAGCGTCATTAATATTTGGGGATATTTAAATGACAAATTTAGCTTGTACCACTGTAGTAGAGGTCAAAAATACTTAAATGACAGTATTATGATTTTCATGACACATATTGGAAATTTTATGTGACACAAAATTCTAAATTTACAATGGCTTAATGACAGTCATGTTTATGACAGATTTATGACAAGTGTTGTTGTCTCTAATGTTGTCATGACAAAGACAAAAACAAAGGTTGTGTCAAGTTCTTATAACAAACAATGTCATCTTTACATTTAAAATCTCATAACTGAGTGAATGACACTTAATGGCAGTTGTTATGAGCATGCATAAAATCTAAATCACATAAATGACATGTATTATGTAATGATTATAAAGGTTTATTGACAGTATTATGAACACTCTACATCAGGCAGGGTACAAAGAAAAACTAAGCAAGTTTTATAAAAGCATGCTGAAAAAAAAACAGATCTAAGTGTAGCTTATCTGAGGCCACATATCGGGTCTGGAAAAAGATAGAGAGGTCTGTCTGATCCTTGTCGAATTACTAACTTTATCTCCAGTTTTATAGATTGGGGGACTGTCAACAAAATGATAGAAAAGATGAGAACAGTGACTTTAATAAGTTGACTGGTAAACAAAATCCTTAACCTTGACAAAATGTCACAAATGATGGAGAGATTCAGCCACAATGCATCAGACTGGAGTTAAAAATGGCATTTTTCAGCCAAGATTGAATTAAGTTGTCATTTATTATCAGGATCCAAACTCTCCACACTGTAGTTTGATGCAGAAGCAGAACTCTCTGCCTTCAATTCAATTCCCTAAAGCTCACATTCATTTATTTTTTTATAGGCATCACCGGTACAACCCAAGCTTTTGACAAACTTCATCTAGAAATTGGCATTTGTCTAAGTGTTTGATGGGAGTGATATTCTCATAAAGGTGAGCCTGGTACGTGTTGGGACTAAAGATGAGAGAAAGGGCAAGGACAAACTTTGATAAGGAGACTCTTAAGAGGAAAGAGCACCTACTGTATCGACACCTTGAGGCCAAAGGAAGGATCCCAATACTTTGACTTAAATTAAACAGACAGCATATAGAACATATAGGATTAATCTCTTCCTGAAAGTATTTAGATTTAAAAAAAAAAAAAAAAAACATTCTGGGTGTAAATTCAATGGACTACTTAACAGGGTCAATCTGGAAAAGGTTGAATGCTTTGAATTAAGTTTAGCAATTTCCTATAAAATGTATGGGTAAATATTTATTAACATCCAGACAATTAATAATTTATTTTCATTCGGCTTAGTCTCTTATTTATCAGGGTTCACCACAGCGGAGTGAACCGCCAACTATTCCAGCATATGTTTGACACAGCAGATGCCCTTCCAGCCACAACCCCGTACTGGGAAACATCTATACGGCCTCACATTCACACGCACAAACACACTCACTACGGCCAATTTAGTACATTTAATTCACCTATAGCACATGTCTTTGCACTGTAGGGGCAACAGGAGCACCCAGAGGAAACCCACACCAACACGAAGAGAACTTCACACAGAAATGCCAACTCAAGCACATCCAGGACTTGAACCAGTGACCTTCTTGCTGTGAGACGACAGTGCTAACCACTGAGCGACCATGCCAACTATCTATACATTATTTTTGTGAAAAATAAGGAGAGCTATTAGGCAGAATAAACAAAGTACTGAACGCATATTATACCTTCCTTTTTAATTCAGTGACCAATAATCATCTCTGTGGACTAAAGTTTAAAACAGTACTGTATTTCAGGCACATGATAAAATCAGATAAAATAAAAGTAGCAATGTAGCGAACAACCATTTTTTTTTTCAAAAAAACTATTCAGTAGACTTACCTGTTACCATCGTAGTCTGAAGGTGTTTGAACAAATCTGAACAAAATGAAACACATTTTCTGTAATTCTTTTTTGATCGTGAAACAAACTACAAACAAACACGTTTTCTTCTAAATCACATCATGTTAGTGTACTGGGGCCTTAACATTAAAAAATAATAATGATAAATAAATAACTCGTCAAATATAAATTGTCAAATCTTCTGATTTAATTGACTGTACTAGAGTGACTCTGGAAGTGTAATGTGATGGGACGCTGACAATGGAATTGAGGATCCAAATGCAGGTTTTTTGGGAGAATGGTCAGGCAAGCAACGAAGAGTCAACAAAAGGGCAAACAGATGTATACAGGTCATCAAACAGGAAAATGGTTAAAAGTCAGGCAGCAGACAGGAATAAACAGTAAAACTAACAAAACAATGCAAGGGTCAAAACTGGCAAGGCAAGGCAAGGAAAATCCGACTTAAAGTTCACAATACAGTTTAACAAGACTCAGCAAAGATGTGTGTGTGTGTGTGTAAAATGGGAACTTGTGTGTACAAAGTACATGACAGACTTTGTAGTCCATATAATGGCGAATTTGTAGTTCTTTAGTGAATTGCGTGTTTACCAGTGATCTGCAAGGATTAGATCACTGGTGGTTGTGACAGAAGGTGACATAATCAATTCTGTTTTAAATATACACTGTAGATTCTGAGCCAACATTAACTTAAGCTGTTTCTTGGATAAGAAGGCCCAGAATTAATCATTTCTGTTTCTCCTAATATGTTATTGGCAACATTTCGTTTTCTAGATTTATTTTATTTAATTTTGACTAAAACGATTCAATCCTTTCATCAGAAAGCTTCTAACTCAGTGATAAACTAAGGCCAGTGGGCGAAAGTTGGCCAATGGTAACCGCTAATGTGGCCCACCATCCCTCTGAGAAGAGAGGAAGAATGATGCGGATGTTTTGAGTTTGTCAATTAAAATTTAATATAACCATTTGTTTTATTGTTAAATGCAAACTGAAATTAAATGTTTCAATTGAACTGTGTAAATTATTTATTGTTATTTGTTATTGATTTTGTTTAAATGTAAATACTGTCAAAGTCAAGTCAAAGGCAGGTTCTGAACTACAGTGTGTTATAAATGTGATTGTTCATGTTTTTATTGCAATAAGTTCTAATTTAAAAAATTATACTACATTAGTTAATACGATTTAAAGTAAGATTTTCTATTTATTTTGAAATATTAGGAAATTAATTAGGAAATTAATGGCAACTTTAATGTAATATACAGTGGTTTGGTATGTTTACCTTCAGCCCATGGGTCGTGATGATATTTGGTTTTTGGCCCTTTATATGAAAAAGTTTGGGCACCCCTGACTGTGACATACATTTGACAAATATTAGCTTTATTTTATAACAGCTGTAAAATAGAAGAAAAAAATCAACAACACTGAATCAAGAATGAAACTTAACAAAAAGTAATAATAATCCATACACATGAGCTTTTAATTTAGTTGCATCACAAGGTTAGTTCAAATGGTGTTTTTGTATAATGTTTTTCAAGAATGAAAATTCAAAGGAAGTGTTGTCCCATATTTAGAAAATGAACTAATCTCAATAAAAAAATGACTACTGATGGTCATACCAATAAAACAAATAGTTAACAATGGTCTATAACCTTAGCGTGAGTAAATCTGAACCCACAAGCCTACTGTGAATCAGACAAAATAAATCAATAGCACCCATAATTACTAAACCAACTTAATAACATTGATGCTTTAAGATGCTTTTATTCTAGAAGCACCTGTGCTGTTTAGTATGAGACTGCAAAAGCACTGAGTGAGAATCTCATTACAGGCCCTGTCAGTTTTCTCAGGTGTATTGAATAATGAGGATTCTCTAGTCTGACAGCTCACCATGTTTTGAACAGATTAATAAACTGAATTAGAAAATGATTCTCGAAGAAGAAAAAAAATCTTTAGACTGTGTCTCCTCTAATTGAGTTATGGGACACCGCATCACTCATCATACAAGCTCCACTAAGGAATAAGATGCTGAAGCTACTGTGAATGACTGTGGTTGAGTGCTACCTGAAATACTATAATATACAGTATATAAAAGTAAAACTGCTCTTAGTGCAGACTGAAAAAACACAGAAAAAACATAAATAAGCTGTATTAGCAATTGCAATAATAATTCAGATTATTTCTAATTGATATTTTTATTTTCGTTTTGTATTTTTTACATATTTAGTTATGCCAACAAGTGTTTACATTTCTTATGATTGAGAATCAAGTTTATTAAACGAAATACTCATTTATTTCAATACTTATTTATTTATTTATTTATTTAAACAGCAACAAATAAATAAATAATTAATTATTTTAAATCTGGAAAAAAATGTCTTCAAGGTACACAATATATGTGCATTTAAAGTCAGAAAATGACATAATTTGCATACATTATATATCATACATAATCATTAAATTGTGTTATGTAATTTGTGTTATATAATGTTGTATCAGCTTTACAAATTGTACCATCATAGCCAAGTGACAAGTCATGTATGTAGGGACCTGTACAGATAGGACTCAACCTGTGCAGTGCATATGCCCTTTTTTCTCTTGGATAAAAAGTGCCCCTCAAAAATGAAAGCGCCCACTGGTCTTCAGTTCACGATCGCCACCATTCCTTCAGGTGCTCTGGGTTACCCCACTACAGATGAATTGGGCAAGCTAAATTGTTTGTAGTTTATGTGTGTACATCCTGGTTCTCCATGTTGGGGGTGAGTGTTCGATGTAAACGGCCCTGGGAATAACTAACTGTCAATGCAAATTTCTAAACAACCAAACACAAGGCAGCAACTCAATGCATTTAGGCATGTAGACATGGTCAAGTCGATCTGCTGCAGTTCAAACCGAGCATCATAATGGGGAAGAAAGGTGATTTGAGTGAACGTGACATGATTCTTGATGCCAAACGGGCTGATCTTTATTATTTCAGAAAACTGCTGATCTTCTAGAATTTTCATGCACAACCATCTCTAGGGTTTATAGAGATGGAGAAAAGAGAAAAAAGAGAAAATATCCAGTGAGCGGTAGTACTGTGCAGATGCCTTGTTGATGCCAGAATTCAGAGGAGAATGGCCAGACTGGTTCCAGCTGATAGAAAGGCAACAGTAACACAAATAACCACTCATTACAACTGAGGTATGCATAAGAGAAATATTTCCAGTACCTTGTTGAATCTATACAATGAAGGATTAAGACAGTTCTGAAGGCAAAAGGGGGTCCAACCTGGTACTAGTAAGGTGTACGTAATAAAGTGGCCTGTGAGTGTGTGTTTCAAATGGGGTAAAAACATATTTACCTTTTTAACATGAACTTAAATTAACATTGTACAATATATTGATGCATTTTTTTATTCAGTTATTCTATTAAGATCAAAATTAAGATCAAAATAGACACATTTAAACAAACATCCTATATTTATATTTAGAAACCTGATTAGGTTTTATTTAGTTTAAGATATAATGGCATAAGGAAATTGAGCTGAATTCATATTGATCTACTGTCTTTACACTGCAGACTCACCTCTCTCTCCTCTCAGTCATCTCTGTCCAGACTTCGGCAGTTGTTATTGCAGATAAATGAAGGTTTGAACTGAATGTTCCAGAACACTAGATTGCTTAACCTGTGGAATCTTGGGCTTTTCTCCAACAGCTGAAATAAGAGATAGAAGAGACTTAGAAACTGCAAATTTGTTCAAGGGAAATCTTCTTGTAATACATTTGGCATACTTTTCTTTTTTTTGACTCACAAGGATGGTTTTGTTCGAGCTTGCTGGCACTGTTCCTTGCCATTGACTTTTCAGTCAGGAGTTTGTGACCTTCCTGGACTTTCCCTTAAAGGGCCAGCGGATAAACTAGTGGAGATGGCTTGGTTATGGGGAAAGTTCTGTGAGTTCCATATAAAATGTGTTAATTATACAGTAGATTTTAAATGGATTTTTGTGTCATGTCTAGCAGTTATCTTTGATTCTGAGTTTTGTCTAGAAAAACAAATTAGCTCAGTCATTAAGAACAGTTTCTATCAGCTGAGGATCCTCTCCAGACTTAAATACATACCTATTCAAGATCCGGAAAAAGTCATACATGCTTTTATCATGTCTCACCTAGAATATTAAGTTTCCTCAATCTTCATTGGCATGGCTGCAGTTGGTTCAAAATGCAGCAGCTAGACTTTTATCAGGTATTAAAAACATGCTCATATCTGACTAGTTCCAGCAACCCTTCATTGGCTTCCTGTTAATTTTAGAATTCATTTCAAGATTTTACTTATTGTTTTTAAAACACTGAGTGGGGAAGCAGGCACCTTCTTATATTTCTGAACTTATCAACTTACAACTCTTCAGTCTCTTAGGAATAAAGTTTTACTACAAACTCATTGGTCACGACTTAAACTGAAAGGAGACAGAGCCTTTGCAGTCACTGCTCCATGTTTGTGTATCCAACTGCCACCGGACATTATGAGCGCTTCTTCTCTCTATTTTTAAGTCCAGACTTAAGACACAGTTTTATTCTATTGCCTTCCCTGGCTTTTAATCTTAATTGTCCATTGTTGTTGTCATATAGGCGATGCAGTGGCGCAGTAGGTAGTGCAGTCACCTCACAGCAAGTAGGTCGCTGGTTCAAACATCAGCTCAGTTGAGTCAGTTGGCGTTTCTGTGTGGAGTTTGCATGTTCTCCCTGCGTTCACGTGGGTTTCCTCCGGGTGCTCCGGTTTCCCCCACAGTCCAAACACATGCGGTACAGATGAATTGGGTAGGCTAAATTGTCCGTATGTATGAGTGTGAATAAGTGAATAAATTTGGATGTTGCCCAGAGATGGGTTGCGGCTGGAAGGGCATCCGCTGCGGTTCATTCCATTGTGGCAATCCCAGATTAATAAAGGGACTAAGCATAATGAATGAATGAATGTTGTCATATATTATTTTTATTATTACTTTTATTGTTATTTTACTGTTTTAGAATGTGTGTTATGGTTTTGTTCAGCACTTTGGTCAGTGCCAAACTGAAGTTTAATATGCTTTATAAATAAACTTTACTTACTTACTATGCCAACCAGCAAATCTACGCAAACACAAATCAATAAATAAAAACATATAAAAAAATAGAAATGAAATCTTCAATTTACAGACACTAAATGCACTAATTGTAAACATGAAAACTGTGCTTATCAATGATAAAAAATACAAATTATAGTTTAATATTATTCCATGAAAATCCATTAAATAATTAATCAAAAAGTGACAATTATTTCAAATTTATTTGCTATTTACTCACCTACATGTCAGTCCAAACTTCAGTTCAGTTCACTTAAATAAAATATTTTGGAAGACAAGAAGAAAACACTGATAATGAGTTTGTCAATGAATACACAATTTAATCCAGTTTTTAAACCCAAACTATTTCATTTCTAATTAGTTTTTTTTTTTTCATTAAAAAACAAATAAAAGTTTCAAAGGCTAGCAAACTTACTTAAACCATCTAAAATGGAACTAAAAAGGAACACATAAAGACTAAAGTACTGTTGGTTATACTTAACACCATTTCTAATAGTTAACAGCCCTCTAGTGGTCAACATAATGAGCAAATAATGATTAAATTTCACAGAGAGCTACTGTGATACAACTAAGTTTATAATGTGCAAGCGTGTCAATTCCAAGGAAGAAATGCCGTCATAAAACCGCAAAACAACTTAAGTACAACAGAATATTCATTTCTGAGTGATCTAATCAGTGACATTTAATTACACTTCTTACACCACATAAACTGAATGCATTAGACTTGCTAAACTAGTATTCCAGATTTACTTCGGGCCCGGCAGGCATGTCTTTGTCTTTGTTTCCACATTCTCAAAGCGAAAGTTGAGCTCTGAGGGTTTTCTCTGATTATTCGGAACAAATGGTGAAAAAACACTTTTGGCAGAGTCTTAGTAAAACATCTAAATGAGAGTCGACAGCACTGTCTTGTGGGTCCCAGCCTCGGCGTTGCAATGTTTTTGCTCCCTCCTGCCTCTTCAAAACCAGCACTGAATCACTTATTTGCTTCATTAGACATCTTATGGGAGTCTCACTTCAACGAGTATCTGAATTTAAGGAGGAAAATGCTGCGATCATCCAGTCCTCGGTGGAATGCAGCTGCAATTGTCTGGACGGGCACCACGGAGGCGGCAGTCTGCTTAACAGAGAAAATATAATGAAAAAAGAGAGACATATTATTCATTGCATCCCTGCAGATGTGTTTATATATTAACATACTCCAGTCTCATGATGAGCACAGTGTGGGGGGATGTATACAGGACTGGTCTTACGTGAAATAAAACATTCATTGCAATGCTGTCATAGAACGACAGAGAGCCACTTACTCAAGGAGAGACGATTAACAAAGGAAAAGTGTTGAATCACACAGCCTGCTTTTCTGGGAGGGAGAAACTTATAGGATTATTTTATCATGTAGGCCAGGGTGTTCCCAAAGTAAACTAGGCCACCCTGTGAGATATTAATCAACATAAATCCGTCAATAAATATAATGAATATTAACTCTTTTGTTGCTTCATTGTTCAATTTAATTATATGAACATGTATATTATATTATATATTTTTATAGACAAAGAAATGAAGAGTTTAGATGCAAAAACCTCTAAATACCGTGTGATTTGTTCTTCTAAAATATGCATTCTCATACTTTTATTTGTAGGCTCAGAAATGTTACTTTTATAGTGACAAATAAGTTTTTTCATTGCCTTTAAAGAGTAATACTTGAATATAAACGTAGGGAGATGAGAAAATAAACATAGAGGCTGAGAAAAATGTAAATTTTAGGAGATTTTGGATAGCATTTAGAGGTTTTTGCTTCTGAACTCTTCAAAGATATTAAGATGAGTGTGTCTTTTATCTGCAATGTAAAGGGATAGCTCTCCCTATTTATGAGTTTTATATCACCAACCTGATTTTATCAAATATGATATGTTCCTGGATTAACATTTTTGTTAATTCTAGAACAACTTTAAAATCAACTAATCCAAATTAGGGGACACATTTATAGTTAGTGTTAAGTTTAGGCTTACGGTTAGGTTTACGCACTTGTTATCTTTCTATTATTCCCCTCTGATATATATATATATATATATATATATATATATATATATATATATATATATATATATATATATATATATATATATATATAGTAAAGTTTGGACACAGCTTCTTATTTAAAGTTTAGAGTACACACACACACGCACACACAAATAAAGTTTGCTGTTGGCTCAAACTACTTATTTTAAATAAGCTATAATAAATTAATAAATTATTTATTTTTAACAGAAAAAAAAAGAGTAAATGATGATATAATATTAATTTTAAAGGGAACTATCCCTTTAAATGTGATTTTTTGCATCTGTTTTTTTTTTTTAAAAAAGATTATCTTTAATGTAATGCTTGAATAAACATTTGTACTGAAGTAAGAAGAAACTGCACAAATGTGTCATTTATTAGACTTGGCTTGAGTTACTGTGTTTATTTGCTCTCTTCCTGCATGAGGTCCAATCTCCAGCTGCTCTTGGCGATCATATTCTGGAAATGTTGTTTGTTTTCCCCCATGATTCGTTTGTTTTCTTTAAAATTTAATCCTGTAATTATGAGAATGTTTCTTAATGTCTTCTTATGCGCCAACACAAGCGCATTGAGCATAATAAAAGTTCATATTGCAGTATTGTTGTTATTAGTTTCATTCAGAAACTTGCAATCAAAGCACACCAGTCTCAGCTTTGCTCTATCAAAACAAACAAATAAAAATAATATGTAAAAAAAAAAATATATATATATATATATATATATTTTTTTTAAGACCAGCATCTTTAATGGTATTGTATACTTTAAGGGATAGTTCATTCATAGTCCACAACTTAGGCTCATTCTGAAAATGTAGACCTATATACATTTCTGGAGATTGTGACTCTAGCCAGAAATACGTATGGCTGCATTTTGTCTTAAAAACAAATGCTACATGGCAGTATATATATATATATATATATATATATATATATATATATATATATATATATATATATATATATATATATATATATATATATATATATTTAATCCTATAATTATGAGAAAGTTTTCTAATGTCTTCATATGCACCAACACAAGTGCATTGTGTATAATAAAAGTTCAAATTGCTGTATTGTTGTTTTTAGTTTAGTTTAGAAACTTGTAATCAGTTTCAACTTTGTTCTATCTTGTGCTAATTTAAAAAAAGAAAATGTACTCATTTACAAACATTTACTCACCCCTAATGTGTTTCAGACCTGTATGAGTTTTCTGCTGAAACAAAAAAAGAAGATATACATTTTTAGAACACTGGTAACCAGCAGCTGTTGATATAGGAAAAAACATACTCAATATTTTTGTCCTTTTTCTACTCACGCCTCCCACCAGTGCCAATATACAGCCCTATAGCACTGCTACGAGTGTGATATTGCATTTATACAACAGTTCAACGACATAATCGTGTATGTAAAAAAGAAAATGAAACACTGCGAGTCTCTTTTGCTCATATATATATATATATATATATATATATATATATATATATATATATATATATATATATATATATATATATATATATATATATATATATATATATATATATTGCAGCGAGCCTACTGATGTCACGTCGCCCTGGTCACATATTCACCCCAGCTGGAACCTCATCAGCACTGGATTGCTCACAGCTGGACCTCTTCAGCCGGAGAAAGATATAAGCCAGCCCCACACAGGAGGAATACGAGCTTCATTTACACATGACTCCCTGCGCTAACGCTTGTGTCTCTCCCACAGCAGACTCCAGCTTGTGAACGATCCGACAACCGAACTCTCACCATCCTTCACCTTCTCCCCGGAGCACTTGAGCACCAACACTACGAAGAGCACCCTATTTTCACCTATCACCTTTGTAAATAAAGCACCCTCTGGGGGAATTGTTTGTAACTTACGCCACTGTGTTTGTGTTTTCCTTCTGCCTCGCTACAATATACAAAACAATCTTACATGTTTAGAGTAATTTCACTGTTGAGTACATCCTCAAATGATGCAGCTAAAGATGGAATAGCTTTGTAATGAAAGTGATCTGACTATTGTTTTTAATGCAGACAGCAATGGATATATTTTTCAACAACTGAAGTTGTGCTCTACTTGACAGGTTTAGCAGCTAAACTATTTTATACTGCTTAAATCAATAAAGGGAACATTTGGACTTACATTGTGTTAAGTGTTCCCTTTATTTTTATTTTTTTGAGCAGTATTTGTTAGCTTGAATACCTTTTAACCTGGCATTGTTCCCTAACTAGACAGTAATTCACACCCCCTATTGTAACAGAAAATAAGCACTTGCACATATCCTGATTTGACTTTAGGTCTAAATTTCACAAATACACTCTTTATTCACGGGAAAGAATTAGGTTTAAAGTTACAGGCCAAAGGTTTCTTAAAACTTTCACCATTAGCAGTCACATTTTGAAATAATAGACAGCTGACATCTGTGTAAAGTTCATTATTAATTTCTTGCTGTCTACAAAGAAATGACCGTGTATGTTTAGTATAGTGAAAATAAAGATGTGGGCTTGTCATACGAGCAAAATATGAATACATTAAAACATATAAATCACATAAACACAACAAATACATACAGCAAACAAATCCCTTTGTGTACACAGGCAGAATATATTTGAAAACAGATGCTATGCTGTACAATAAACCCAATTAGCTTTTTTGCATATTATACAGTTATTTACGACAGACCCCACTCAGGCTCGTAAGGGGTGGTCCTTTTTTTCTCAAAATGTAAACCTGTTTGCAGTCATTCGCCTCATTTTCTGATTATTTATGAGATTTAAATACTACATTTTACTGACATTTTAAGCACTTTTTTTTTTGCTGTATTAGCTTGTTGGATAGTCATCATTAATGATACTTTTTAAAGTACCAAAATATTTTCTAAAGATTTAGAATAAAGAAATTCCAACAAATCTATTACATCATATATCATTAGAAAAAAAAGGAATTTGTTGAAGTTTTACATAAAAAAAAACTGTAGCCGGTTGTCATTTATTAGGCAAATAACAAACTGGCCAGCACATTCAACTTTCCTGAATCAGAATTTGAGCTTCATAATATGAGCTTCATGATTTGTCTAGCCTCAAAGCACATTTGATTGAAAATTCATGAATAACAACAATAGCAAAATTAAAATTTAATGAATTTTAAAATGGGATTCTCTTGGTGCTTCACACCTTTTTATCTGTAATTTTTTTTGTTTTTAAGAATAAGGTCCAAGATTTATAAAAGTTACTTGTAAAATATTTTCTTTTCTGTGAACCTACTCCATTTAAATTAAATTTAAATTTAAAGTAATGAAGTATTTTATTAACTCATTACCTTCAACATTTCATTTTCATTTGAAAAAGCTGACCGTTGGGTTTTATAGTGTAGTGAAATATGACTTTACTTATGCCCTATTGTATGTTTTCTTGCACAACTGAATGTTGGACTCATGAAAAATAATAGTTTGCATTGACCAAAACTGATTAACTGAAGTCACACTGATGTGACAGTCAACCGATGATTCGGCATGGTTTTAAAGCCTATTTCAATTATTTTAACAATTTATGATGGTGTAGCAGTCAAAATAGGAGAAATGAGCTCAAGTATGGGACAAATTCTGGACTTATGTCATTGAGGGGTCTCCCACCGGAACTCCTGGCTACGAGTCTGCCACAACACTGTAAAACCTAACAGTCAATTTTATCAAATGAAATGAGTGTAGTTAACTCAAAATTGACTGAAAATTAATTCTACTGATTTAAAAAGAGTTTTGAACTCAGTGTTGAGGTAATAAGTTTATTAAATATGTCATTACTGGATTAACTGGATTAAGTTCACAATACTCAGATTAGTTTTTTTTCTAACTCAAATGGTTTGTTGCAATCAGTTCCTAAATTGGTTTGAATTGACTAAACTTATTGAGTTTTACAGTATTCAGTTGGTTTAAGTTCTCTTCATTTATTGGGTTTTACTGTGCTCAAATTGCTTCGTCTGTTCAAATGGATTAAGTTTACAGTACTCATTAGGATTAGTTTTGGACTTGAACTTTGAAATAGTTTGTTGCAGTCGGTTTCCTAAAATGGTTTGAGTTACCTTAACTTATTGTGTTTTACAGTGTACAAAACATTAGTTTGTTATTACACTTTAAAGTGTAATTAAAAACATGGTTCACCCAAAAGTGAACATTCTATATCAATCAATTACTTTGGACTTGTTCCAATGTTGGAACTGGTAGCCATTGATTTCCATCATTTTTTCCCTACTATGGATTTCAGTGACCTTGATCAAGAGGCAAATGAAACGCATACATATCTGAAACCACTAGAGGGTAAGTAAATGGTGAGTGATTTTTTATTTTCTCACTGTCCCTTAAAATCTCTTCATTAATCGAGAGAGAAAAAAAAAGAACTTCTGCCCAACATTGTAAGTCTCTCGTCCAATATGTGTCATCTTAGATTCATCAGTTATGATTTTTTTTTTTAAGGATCTCTATTATGGCAGCAACCCTTTGTTCTCAACTTCCTGTATAGGATAATTGGCATCGAAATAAACCCTACAGGCTTTCTGCATAACATGAACACAAGACCCAAATACATATTAATCAGTTAACTCCCTCTTTCAAATTTTATTATAAGGAAATCAGAACCCCGAGTGTATCCAAAGGGGCCAAATGGAAAAGCAATCCTCTGCTTTGGACAAACCATTGCTCAAGGTGACCTGAAACAGTTTGTTTTCCATAAGATGGATAAGTGGGTAACTTGATCTGACACTCTATCCTATCTCAGTCTACTGAGCCGTTGTTGAGTCTGATTGCATGCCATTGCATGACACTGTTAGCACTACTTTGCATTAAGAAAGACAACGCTTCAGAGATACTGAGTTCTCACATTATTCTCACTCACCCTCCTTTGTCAGTGGATTAGGACTTCATTTTTAGGGATGTAATATTAACAAACACAAAAGACCTCATCATGAAACACTGACACTGCAGACTGTAAAGAAATACAGTGACTAAAAATCTAAATTCTGCCATGTCATTTTGTCATGTAAATGTCAAAGGAGAAAATGAGAACACATTTTGATTTGAAAGTAAAAATTTTGCCACTTCTTTCCAAAATACCAAGCTTAAAGAATTGAACTTATATTTATTTTTGGCATGAAAGGTCAAATTCATATTATGATATTTTCTAATCTGTCAAATAAATTTGTATTGAAATGTTTATCTCTCTAAATAATGTTCATCAACAGTGGGCTTGCACGTTATTTAACCTTCCTTCTTGTTTGCTTTAACTTCCCAGAAAAGTAAAAACATTTTGGTCATTGTGCTTGGATTTTCTTTTCTTTCTTTTTTGCAAATGGCAATGCATTGCATAATGAGATGTAACCCTAGTTGGCCACAGGTATAATGTATTAATAAATGGCTGCAGAGAAAGCTTTTCATAATTAGGACAAACATTACAAGTACCTTCTGACACTGAAAGGTGTTGTCATAAATTATATATATACACTCATCGGCCACTTTATTAGGTACACCCTACTAGTACCGGGTTGGATCCCCTTTTGCCTTCAGAACTGCCTTAATACTTTTTTGGCATAGATTCAACAAGGTACTGGAAATATTCCTCAGAGATTCTGGTCTATCTTGACATGATACCATCATGCAATCACTGCACATTTGTCCGCTGGACATCTATGATGCTAATCTCCAGTTTCACAACATCCCAAATGTGCTCTATTGGATTGAGATCTGGTGACTGGAGGCCATTTGAGTACAGTGAACTCTTTGTCATGTTCAAGAAACCAGTCTGAGATAATTCACGCTTTATGGTGCATTATGCTGCTGGAAGTAGCCATCAGAAGATGGGTACACTGTGGTCATAAAGGGATGGACATGGTCAGCAACAATACTCAGGTAGGCTGTGGCATTGACACAATGCTCAATTGGTATTAATGGGCCCAAAGAGTGCCAAGAAAATATCCCCCTACACCATTACACCACCACCAGCAGCCTGAATCGTTGGTACAAGGCAGGATGGATCCCATGCTTTCATGTTGTTGATGCCAAATTCGCCCATCCGCCTCAAGGTTTGATGTGTTGTTTGTTCAGAAATGCTCTTCTGCATACCTTGGTTGTAATTAGGAAGTATTTTAGTTACTGTTTCCTTTCTATCAGCTTAAACCAGTCTAGGCATTCTCTTCTAACCTCTGGCATAAACAAGACCTTTGTGCCCAAAGAACTGCCACTCACTGGATATTTTCTCCTTTCAGACCATTTTCTGTAAACCCTAGAGATGATTCTGCATGAAAATCCCAGTAGATCAGCAGTTTCTGAAATACTCAGACCAACCCAATCAGGCACACGTTTAAAGTCACTTAAATCACCTTTTTTCTCCATTCTGATGCTTGGTTTGAACTGCAGCAGATCGTCTTGAACATGTCTTGCCTAGATGTATTGAGTTGCTGCCATGTGATTGGCTGATTAAAAATTTTCTGTTAACAAGCAGTTGAACCTTTTCTGTAAAAGCGACAAAATGGTAACGTAATTTTTGCAACGGTGCTTACTAGTCTTGCCACATATGGCTATTAGTTAATTTAAATCATTTGCACAGGCCAACTTTTATAATTATTATTATTTTAAAATGATAAAAATATGAGTTCATTCATAATCATCAAAATGTATTTGAAATCACTGGATTGTGGGATTTACCAAGAGTGAGGTAAATGAAATAATTTCAATAAAATGTGCCAAAAACTCAGAATTAATTTACTGGTTGCATGTTAAAATGTGTGAAACTGGCTTACACGGTCACATCACACATCAATAAAACGATATATTTTGTAAAATATTGGATTATTATGAGGAAAAGTATGTTTAAAAAATATTTTTTAAAAACACTGGTGATTTGTAAGTAGGGAAATAATTATAATTGCTTTCTTTAAGTGTTGTTTCAAGCTTTTCCAAGTTGTCTAAAGATTTCAGATTGTGTTAAGTGATTTCCAAACTTTAAAGATTATAATGGAAAAGGGGAATGTTTGAATGCACAGGTAGAAATTAAAGCAAGTCATTTGGAGCAAATCACAAAATGTTTTTTATGGTGCCATTTCAAACAGTATGTGAAAAAGCTTACTTTTCCTAATGCTGAGTAGGGTGGATGTCTACAAGTTTCCCCTGACCTGGCACATTTCTTGCAGTAAACTGTTTAAGTTATTGTGGTTGCAGACTAATTGAATGTGGCCTCGCAGGCTGATATTCAGGGTAATCACCACCATAAATGCATGATGGACTGTGATTCTCCATCTGTTTCCAGGCAACATTGGCTGGCACAGCTCAGGGAATGAGAGCACGTCTGTCCCACTCATATTTTCTGCCCTGCATTCAGAGTAAACAGCAGTGTGTGGAACCCATCTGAGAAAAATGAAAATGCATTAACCACACTACATACACCAAACAGAATGCTTCATGTTTCTCAGCAGAAAAACCACGTCTCAGTAACAGACAATCAGGAGGTCACTTCCACTAAAACACATAATCTATCTGATCCAACCATCTAGTCTCAGAAATAAAGGTACAAGAGCTGTCTCTGGGGTGGTAGCTTTTCAAAAGGAACACATTTGGGTCCACACTGGTACCTCAAAGGTACATATTAGTGCCTCAAAAGCACAAAAGTTTACCTCCTAAACT